>NW_028122776.1:0-135000 GCF_965194805.1 Balaenoptera borealis | reverse complement strand
CGGTTTAGGGTACGGGTTAGGATTAGGGTACGTGTTAGGGTTAGGGTAGGGGTTAGGGTTAGGGTACGCATTAGGGTTAGGGTAGTTATTAAACCTATCCCACTCTCTAGATACCCCTTAGCACGTAAAGGAATATTATTTGGGGGTCCAGCCATGGAGAAGAGTTTAGACACTAGGATAAGATAAGGAACACACCCATTATAAAGAAGTCACATTAGGATTCTCTTTTTCAGCTGTTCCTTAAAACACTAGTGCTTAGGAAATCTATTGGAGGCAGAAGCAGTCAAGGGTAGCCTAGGGTTAGGGTTAGGCTTAGGGTTAGGCTTAGGGTACGGCTTAGGGTACGGGTTCGGGGAGGGGTTCGGGTACGTCGTAGGGTATGGGTTAGGGTTAGGGTTAGGGTTAGTGTTAGGGTTAGGGCTCGGTTTAGGGTATGGGTTAGGATTAGGGTACGTGTTAGGGTTAGGGTAGGGGTAAGGGTTAGGGTACGCGTTAGGGTTAGGGTAGTTATTAAACCTATCCCACTCTCTAGATACCCCTTAGCACGTAAAGGAATATTATTTGGGGGTCCAGCCATGGAGAAGAGTTTAGACACTTGGATAAGATAAGGAACACACCCATTATAAAGAAATCACATTAGGATTCTCTTTTTAAGCTGTTCCTTAAAACACTAGTGCTTAGGAAATCTATTGGAGGCAGAAGCAGTCAAGGGTAGCCTAGGGTTAGTGTTAGGCTTAGGGTACGGCTTAGGGTACGGGTTCGGGGAGGGGTTCGGGTACGGCGTAGGGTATGGGTTAGGGTTAGGGTTAGGGTTAGTGTTAGGGTTAGGGCTCGGTTTAGGGTACGGTTTAGGATTAGGGTACGTGTTAGGTTTAGGGTAGGGGTTAGGGTTAGGGTACGCGTTAGGGTTAGGGCAGTTATTAAACCTATCCCACTCTCTAGATACCCCTTAGCACGTAAAGGAATATTATTTGGGGGTCCAGCCATGGAGAAGAGTTTAGACACTAGGATAAGATAAGGAACACACCCATTATAAAGAAATCACATTAGGATTCTCTTTTTCAGCTGTTCCTTAAAACACTACTGCTTAGGAAATCTATTGGAGGCAGAAGCAGTCAAGGGTAGCCTAGGGTTAGGGTTAGGCTTAGGGTTAGGCTTAGGGTACGGCTTAGGGTACGGGTTCGGGGAGGGGTGCGGGTACGGCGTAGGGTATGGGTTAGGGTTAGGGTTAGGGTTAGTGTTAGGGTTAGGGCTCGGTTTAGGGTACGGGTTAGGATTAGGGTACGTGTTAGGGTTAGGGTAGGGTTTAGGGTTAGGGTACGCATTAGGGTTAGGGTAGTTAGTAAACCTATCCCACTCTCTAGATACCCCTTAGCACGTAAAGGAATATTATTTGGTGGTCCAGCCATGGAGAAGAGTTTAGACACTAGGATAAGATAAGGAACACACCCATTATAAAGAAATCACATTAGGATTCTCTGTTTAAGCTGTCCCTTAAAACACTAGTGCTTAGGAAATCTATTGGAGGCAGAAGCAGTCAAGGGTAGCCTAGGGTTAGGGTTAGGCTTAGGGTTAGGCTTAGGGTACGGCTTAGGGTATGGGTTCAGGGAGGGGTTCGGGTACGGCGTAGGGTATGGGTTAGGGTTAGGGTTAGTGTTAGTTTTAGGGCTCGGTTTAGGGTATGGGTTAGGATTAGGGTATGTGTTAGGGTTAGGGTAGGGGTTAGGGTTAGGGTATGCGTTAGGGTTAGGGTAGTTATTAAACCTATCCCACTCTCTAGATACCCCTTAGCACGTAAAGGAATATTATTTGGGGGTCCAGCCATGGAGAAGAATTTAGACACTAGGATAACATAAGGAACACACCCATTATAAAGAAATCACATTAGGATTCTCTTTTTAAGCTGTTTCTTAAAACACTAGTGCTTAGGAAATCTATTGGAGGCAGAAGCAGTCAAGGGTAGCATAGGGTTAGGGATAGGCTTAGGGTTAGGGTTAGGGTACGGCTTAGGGTACGGGTTCGGGGAGGGGTGCGTGTACGGCATAGGGTATGGGTTAGGGTTAGGGTTAGGGTTAGTGTTAGGGTTAGGGCTCGGTTTAGGGTACGGGTTAGGATTAGTGTACATGTTAGGGTTAGGGTAGGGGTAAGGGTTAGGGTACGCGTTAGGGTTAGGGTAGTTATTAAACCTATCCCACTCTCTAGATACCCCTTAGCACGGAAAGGAATATTATTTGGGGGTCCAGCCATGGAGAAGAGTTTAGACACTAGGATAAGATAAGGAACACACCCATTATAAAGAAGTCACATTAGGATTCTCTTTTTCAGCTGTTCCTTAAAACACTAGTGCTTAGGAAATCTATTGGAGGCAGAAGCAGTCAAGGGTAGCCTAGGGTTAGGGTTAGGCTTAGGGTTAGGGTTAGGGTACGGTTTAGGGTACGGGTTCGGGTACGGCGTAGCGTATGGGTTAGGGTTAGGGTTAGGGTTAGTGTTAGGGTTAGGGCTCGGTTTAGGGTACGGGTTAGGATTAGGGTACGTGTTAGGGTTAGGGTAGGGGTTAGGGTTAGGGTACGCGTTAGGGTTAGGGTAGTTATTAAACCTATCCCACTCTCTAGATACCCCTTAGCACGTAAAGGAATATTATTTGGGGGTCCAGCCATGGAGAAGAGTTTAGACACTAGGATAAGATAAGGAACACACCCATTATAAAGAAGTCACATTAGGATTCTCTTTTTCAGCTGTTCCTTAAAACACTAGTGCTTAGGAAATCTATTGGAGGCAGAAGCAGTCAAGGGTAGCCTAGGGTTAGGGTTAGGCTTAGGGTTAGGGTTAGGGTACGGCTTAGGGTACGGGTTCGGGGAGGGGTTCGGGTACGGCGTAGGGTATGGGTTAGGGTTAGGGTTAGGGTTAGGGTTAGGGTTAGGGCTCGGTTTAGGGTATGGGTTAGGATTAGGGTACGTGTTAGGGTTAGGGTAGGGGTAAGGGTTAGGGTACGCGTTAGGGTTAGGGTAGTTATTAAACCTATCCCACTCTCTAGATACCCCTTAGCACGTAAAGGAATATTATTTGGGGGTCCAGCCATGGAGAAGAGTTTAGACACTCGGATAAGATAAGGAACACACCCATTATAAAGAAATCACATTAGGATTCTCTTTTTAAGCTGTTCCTTAAAACACTAGTGCTTAGGAAATCTATTGGAGGCAGAAGCACTCAAGGGTAGCCTAGGGTTAGGGTTAGGCTTAGGGTACGGCTTAGGGTACGGGTTCGGGGAGGGGTTCGGGTACGTCGTAGGGTATGGGTTAGGGTTAGGGTTAGGGTTAGTGTTAGGGTTAGGGCTCGGTTTAGGGTATGGGTTAGGATTAGGGTACGTGTTAGGTTTAGGGTAGGGGTTAGGGTTAGGGGACGCGTTAGGGTTAGGGCAGTTATTAAACCTATCCCACTCTCTAGATACCCCTTAGCACGTAAAGGAATATTATTTGGGGGTCCAGCCATGGAGAAGAGTTTAGACACTAGGATAAGATAAGGAACACACCCATTATAAAGAAATCACATTAGGATTCTCTTTTTCAGCTGTTCCTTAAAACACTACTGCTTAGGAAATCTATTGGAGGCAGAAGCAGTCAAGGGTAGCCTAGGGTTAGGGTTAGGCTTAGGGTTAGGCTTAGGGTACGGCTTAGGGTACGGGTTCGGGGAGGGGTGCGGGTACGGCGTAGGGTATGGGTTAGGGTTAGGGTTAGGGTTAGTGTTAGGGTTAGGGCTCGGTTTAGGGTACGGGTTAGGATTAGGGTACGTGTTAGGGTTAGGGTAGGGTTTAGGGTTAGGGTACGCGTTAGGGTTAGGGTAGTTAGTAAACCTATCCCACTCTCTAGATACCCCTTAGCACGTAAAGGAATATTATTTGGTGGTCCAGCCATGGAGAAGAGTTTAGACACTAGGATAAGATAAGGAACACACCCATTATAAAGAAATCACATTAGGATTCTCTGTTTAAGCTGTCCCTTAAAACACTAGTGCTTAGGAAATCTATTGGAGGCAGAAGCAGTCAAGGGTAGCCTAGGGTTAGGGTTAGGCTTAGGGTTAGGCTTAGGGTACGGCTTAGGGTACGGGTTCAGGGAGGGGTTCGGGTACGGCGTAGGGTATGGGTGAGTGTTAGGTTTAGGGTTAGTGTTAGGGTTAGGGCTCGGTTTAGGGTACGGGTTAGGATTAGGGTAGGTGTTAGGGTTAGGGTAGGGGCTAGGGTTAGGGTACGCGTTCGGGTTAGGGTAGTTAGTAAACCTATCCCACTCTCTAGATACCCCTTAGCACGTAAAGAATATTATTTGGGGGTCCAGCCATGGAGAAGAGTTTAGACACTAGGATAAGATAAGGAACACACCCATTATAAAGAAATCACATTAGGATTCTCTTTTTAAGCTGTTCCTTCAAACACTAGTGCTTAGGAAATCTATTGGAGGCAGAAGCAGTCAAGGGCAGCCTAGGGTTAGGGTTAGGCTTAGGGTTAGGCTTAGGGTACGGCTTAGGGTTCGGGTTCGGGGAGGGGTTCGGGTACGGCGTAGGGTATGGGTTAGTGTTAGGGTTAGGGTTAGTGTTAGGGTTAGGGCTCGGTTTAGGGTACGGGTTAGGATTAGGGTACGTGTTAGGGTTAGGGTAGGGGTTAGGGTTAGGGTACGCGTTAGGGTTAGGGTAGTTATTAAACCTATCCCACTCTCTAGATACCCCTTAGCACGTAAAGGAATATTATTTGGGGGTCCAGCCATGGAGAAGAGTTTAGACACTAGGATAAGATAAGGAACACACCCATTGTAAAGAAATCACATTAGGATTCTCTTTTTAAGCTGTCCCTTAAAACACTAGTGCTTAGGAAATCTGTTGGAGGAAGAAGCAGTCAAGGGTAGCCTAGGGTTAGGGTTAGGCTTAGGGTTAGGCTTAGGGTACGGCTTAGGGTACGGGTTCGGGGAGGGGTTCGGGTACGGCATAGGGTATGGGTTAGGGTTAGGGTTAGGGCTAGTGTTAGGGTTAGGGCTCGGTTTAGGGTACGGGTTAGGATTAGGGTACGTGTTAGGGTTAGGGTAGGGGTTAGGGTTAGGGTACGCGTTAGGGTTAGGGTAGTTAGTAAACCTATCCCACTCTCTAGATACCCCTTAGCACGTAAAGGAATATTATTTGGGGGTCCAGCCATGGAGAAGAGTTTAGACACTAGGATAAGATAAGGAACACACCCATTATAAAGAAATCACATTAGGATTCTCTTTTTCAGCTGTTCCTTAAAACACAAGTGCTTAGGAAATCTATTGGAGGCAGAAGCAGTCAAGGGTAGCCTAGGGTTAGGGTTAGGCTTAGGGTTAGGCTTAGGGTACGGCTTAGGGTACGGGTTCGGGGAGGGGTTCGGGTACGGCGTAGGGTATGGGTTAGGGTTAGGGTTAGTGTTAGGGTTAGGGCTCGGTTTAGGGTACGGGTTAGGATTAGGATACGAGTTAGGGTTAGGGTAGGGGTTAGGGTTAGGGTACGCGTTAGGGTTAGGGTAGTTATTAAACCTATCCCACTCTCTACATACCCCTTAGAACGTAAAGGAATATTATTTGGGGGTCCAGCCATGGAGAAGAGTTTAGACACTAGGATAAGATAAGGAACACACCCATTATAAAGAAATCACATTAGGATTCTCTTTTTAAGCTGTTCCTTAAAACACTAGTGCTTAGGAAATCTATTGGAGGCAGAAGCAGTCAAGGGTAGCCTAGGGTTAGGGTTAGGCTTAGGGTTAGGGTTAGGGTACGGCTGAGGGTACGGGTTCGGGGAGGGCTTCGGGTACGGCGTAGGGTATGGGTTAGGGTTAGGGTTAGGGTTAGTTTTAGCTTTAGAGCTCGGTTTAGGGTATGGGTTAGGATTAGGGTACGTGTTAGGGTTAGGGTAGGGGTTAGTGTTAGGGTACGCGTTAGGGTTAGGGTAGTTATTAAACCTATCCCACTCTCTAGATACCCCTTAGCACGTAAAGGAATATTATTTGGGGGTCCAGCCATGGAGAAGAGTTTAGACACTCGGATAAGATAAGGAACACACCCATTATAAAGAAATCACATTAGGATTCTCTTTTTAAGCTGTTTCTTAAAACACTAGTGCTTAGGACATCTATTGGAGGCAGAAGCAGTCAAGGGTAGCATAGGGTTAGGGTTCGGCTTAGGGTTAGGGTTAGGGTACGGCTTAGGGTACGGGTTCGGGGAGGGGTGCGGGTACGGCGTAGGGTATGGGTTAGTGTTAGGGTTAGTGTTAGGGTTAGGGCTCGGTTTAGGGTACGGGTTAGGATTAGGGTACGTGTTAGGGTTAGGGTAGGGGTAAGGGTTAGGGTACGCGTTAGGGTTAGGGTAGTTAGTAAACCTATCCCACTCTCTAGATACCCCTTAGCACGTAAAGGAATATTATTTGGGGGTCCAGCCATGGAGAAGAGTTTAGACACTAGGATAAGATAAGGAACACACCCATTATAAAGAAATCACATTAGGATTCTCTTTTTAAGCTGTTCCTTAAAACACTAGTGCTTAGGAAATCTATTGGAGGCAGAAGAAGTCAAGGGTAGCCTAGGGTTAGGGTTAGGCTTAGGGTTAGGCTTAGGGTACGGCTTAGGGTACGGGTTCGGGGAGGGGTTCGGGTACGGCGTAGGGTATGGGTTAGGGTTAGGTTTAGGGTTAGTGTTAGGGTTAGGGCTCGGTTTAGGGTACGGGTTAGGATTAGGATACGAGTTAGGGTTAGGGTAGGGGTTAGGGTTAGGGTACGCGTTAGGGTTAGGGTAGTTAGTAAACCTATCCCACTCTCTAGAAACCCCTTAGCACGTAAAGGAATATTATTTGGGGGTCCAGCCATGGAGAAGAGTTTAGACACTAGGATAAGATAAGGAACACACCCATTATGAAGAAATCACATTAGGATTCTCTTTTTAAGCTGTTCCTTCAAACACTAGTGCTTAGGAAATCTATTGGAGGCAGAAGCAGTCAAGGGCAGCCTAGGGTTAGGGTTAGGCTTAGGGTTAGGCTTAGGGTACGGCTTAGGGTTCGGGTTCGGGGAGGGGTTCGGGTACGGCGTAGGGTATGGGTTAGTGTTAGGGTTAGGGTTAGTGTTAGGGTTAGGGCTCGGTTTAGGGTACGGGTTAGGATTAGGGTACGTGTTAGGGTTAGGGTAGGGGTTAGGGTTAGGGTACGCGTTAGGGTTAGGGTAGTTATTAAACCTATCCCACTCTCTAGATACCCCTTAGCACGTAAAGGAATATTATTTGGGGGTCCAGCCATGGAGAAGAGTTTAGACACTAGGATAAGATAAGGAACACACCCATTGTAAAGAAATCACATTAGGATTCTCTTTTTAAGCTGTCCCTTAAAACACTAGTGCTTAGGAAATCTATTGGAGGCAGAAGCAGTCAAGGGTAGCCTAGGGTTAGGGTTAGGCTTAGGGTTAGGCTTAGGGTACGGCTTAGGGTACGGGTTCGGGGAGGGGTTCGGGTACGGCATAGGGTATGGGTTAGGGTTAGGGTTAGGGCTCGGTTTAGGGTACGGGTTAGGATTAGGGTACGTGTTAGGGTTAGGGTAGGGGTTAGGGTTAGGGTACGCGTTAGGGTTAGGGTAGTTAGTAAACCTATCCCACTCTCTAGATACCCCTTAGCACGTAAAGGAATATTATTTGGGGGTCCAGCCATGGAGAAGAGTTTAGACACTAGGATAAGATAAGGAACACACCCATTATAAAGAAATCACATTAGGATTCTCTTTTTCAGCTGTTCCTTAAAACACAAGTGCTTAGGAAATCTATTGGAGGCAGAAGCAGTCAAGGGTAGCCTAGGGTTAGGGTTAGGCTTAGGGTTAGGCTTAGGGTACGGCTTAGGGTACGGGTTCGGGGAGGGGTTCGGGTACGGCGTAGGGTATGGGTTAGGGTTAGGGTTAGTGTTAGGGTTAGGGCTCGGTTTAGGGTACGGGTTAGGATTAGGATACGAGTTAGGGTTAGGGTAGGGGTTAGGGTTAGGGTACGCGTTAGGGTTAGGGTAGTTATTAAACCTATCCCACTCTCTACATACCCCTTAGAACGTAAAGGAATATTATTTGGGGGTCCAGCCATGGAGAAGAGTTTAGACACTAGGATAAGATAAGGAACACACCCATTATAAAGAAATCACATTAGGATTCTCTTTTTAAGCTGTTCCTTAAAACACTAGTGCTTAGGAAATCTATTGGAGGCAGAAGCAGTAAAGGGTAGCCTAGGGTTAGGGTTAGGCTTAGGGTTAGGGTTAGGGTACGGCTGAGGGTACGGGTTCGGGGAGGGCTTCGGGTACGGCGTAGGGTATGGGTTAGGGTTAGGGTTAGGGTTAGTTTTAGCTTTAGAGCTCGGTTTAGGGTACGGGTTAGGATTAGGGTACGTGTTAGGGTTAGGGTAGGGGTTAGTGTTAGGGTACGCGTTAGGGTTAGGGTAGTTATTAAACCTATCCCACTCTCTAGATACCCCTTAGCACGTAAAGGAATATTATTTGGGGGTCCAGCCATGGAGAAGAGTTTAGACACTCGGATAAGATAAGGAACACACCCATTATAAAGAAATCACATTAGGATTCTCTTTTTAAGCTGTTCCTTAAAACACTAGTGCTTAGGAAATCTATTGGAGGCAGAAGCAGTCAAGGGTAGCCTAGGGTTAGGGTTAGGCTTAGGGTTAGGCTTAGGGTACGGGTTAGGCTTAGGGTACGGCTTAGGGTACGGGTTCGGGGAGGGGTTCGGGTACAGCGTAGGGTATGGGTTAGGGTTAGGGTTAGGGTTAGTGTTAGTTTTAGGGCTCGGTTTAGGGTATGGGTTAGGATTAGGGTATGTGTTAGGGTTAGGGTAGGGGTTAGAGTTAGGGTATGCGTTAGGGTTAGGGTAGTTATTAAACCTATCCCACTCTCTAGATACCCCTAAGCACGTAAAGGAATATTATTTGGGGGTCC
Source organism: Balaenoptera borealis (assembly GCF_965194805.1). Classification (NCBI taxonomy): domain Eukaryota; kingdom Metazoa; phylum Chordata; class Mammalia; order Artiodactyla; family Balaenopteridae; genus Balaenoptera; species Balaenoptera borealis. The sequence continues at coordinate 126,050 of NW_028122776.1, read as the reverse complement.
AGCCATGGAGAAGAATTTAGACACTAGGATAAGATAAGGAACACACCCATTATAAAGAAATCACATTAGGATTCTCTTTTTCAGCTGTTCCTTAAAACACTACTGCTTAGGAAATCTATTGGAGGCAGAAGCAGTCAAGGGTAGCATAGGGTTAGGGATAGGCTTAGGGTTAGGGTTAGGGTACGGCTTAGGGTACGGGTTCGGGGAGGGGTGCGTGTACGGCATAGGGTATGGGTTAGGGTTAGGGTTAGGGTTAGTGTTAGGGTTAGGGCTCGGTTTAGGGTACGGGTTAGGATTAGTGTACATGTTAGGGTTAGGGTAGGGGTAAGGGTTAGGGTACGCGTTAGGGTTAGGGTAGTTATTAAACCTATCCCACTCTCTAGATACCCCTTAGCACGGAAAGGAATATTATTTGGGGGTCCAGCCATGGAGAAGAGTTTAGACACTAGGATAAGATAAGGAACACAGCCATTATAAAGAAGTCACATTAGGATTCTCTTTTTCAGCTGTTCCTTAAAACACTAGTGCTTAGGAAATCTATTGGAGGCAGAAGCAGTCAAGGGTAGCCTAGGGTTAGGGTTAGGCTTAGGGTTAGGGTTAGGGTACGGTTTAGGGTACGGGTTCGGGTACGGCGTAGCGTATGGGTTAGGGTTAGGGTTAGGGTTAGTGTTAGGGTTAGGGCTCGGTTTAGGGTACGGGTTAGGATTAGGGTACGTGTTAGGGTTAGGGTAGGGGTTAGGGTTAGGGTACGCGTTAGGGTTAGGGTAGTTATTAAACCTATCCCACTCTCTAGATACCCCTTAGCACGTAAAGGAATATTATTTGGGGGTCCAGCCATGGAGAAGAGTTTAGACACTAGGATAAGATAAGGAACACACCCATTATAAAGAAGTCACATTAGGATTCTCTTTTTCAGCTGTTCCTTAAAACACTAGTGCTTAGGAAATCTATTGGAGGCAGAAGCAGTCAAGGGTAGCCTAGGGTTAGGGTTAGGCTTAGGGTTAGGGTTAGGGTACGGCTTAGGGTACGGGTTCGGGGAGGGGTTCGGGTACGGCGTAGGGTATGGGTTAGGGTTAGGGTTAGGGTTAGTGTTAGGGTTAGGGCTCGGTTTAGGTTATGGGTTAGGATTAGGGTACGTGTTAGGGTTAGGGTAGGGGTAAGGGTTAGGGTACGCGTTAGGGTTAGGGTAGTTATTAAACCTATCCCACTCTCTAGATACCCCTTAGCACGTAAAGGAATATTATTTGGGGGTCCAGCCATGGAGAAGAGTTTAGACACTCGGATAAGATAAGGAACACACCCATTATAAAGAAATCACATTAGGATTCTCTTTTTAAGCTGTTCCTTAAAACACTAGTGCTTAGGAAATCTATTGGAGGCAGAAGCACTCAAGGGTAGCCTAGGGTTAGGGTTAGGCTTAGGGTACGGCTTAGGGTACGGGTTCGGGGAGGGGTTCGGGTACGTCGTAGGGTATGGGTTAGGTTTAGGGTTAGGGTTAGTGTTAGGGTTAGGGCTCGGTTTAGGGTATGGGTTAGGATTAGGGTACGTGTTAGGTTTAGGGTAGGGGTTAGGGTTAGGGGACGCGTTAGGGTTAGGGCAGTTATTAAACCTATCCCACTCTCTAGATACCCCTTAGCACGTAAAGGAATATTATTTGGGGGTCCAGCCATGGAGAAGAGTTTAGACACTAGGATAAGATAAGGAACACACCCATTATAAAGAAATCACATTAGGATTCTCTTTTTCAGCTGTTCCTTAAAACACTACTGCTTAGGAAATCTATTGGAGGCAGAAGCAGTCAAGGGTAGCCTAGGGTTAGGGTTAGGCTTAGGGTTAGGCTTAGGGTACGGCTTAGGGTACGGGTTCGGGGAGGGGTGCGGGTACGGCGTAGGGTATGGGTTAGGGTTAGGGTTAGGGTTAGTGTTAGGGTTAGGGCTCGGTTTAGGGTACGGGTTAGGATTAGGGTACGTGTTAGGGTTAGGGTAGGGTTTAGGGTTAGGGTACGCGTTAGGGTTAGGGTAGTTAGTAAACCTATCCCACTCTCTAGATACCCCTTAGCACGTAAAGGAATATTATTTGGTGGTCCAGCCATGGAGAAGAGTTTAGACACTAGGATAAGATAAGGAACACACCCATTATAAAGAAATCACATTAGGATTCTCTGTTTAAGCTGTCCCTTAAAACACTAGTGCTTAGGAAATCTATTGGAGGCAGAAGCAGTCAAGGGTAGCCTAGGGTTAGGGTTAGGCTTAGGGTTAGGCTTAGGGTACGGCTTAGGGTACGGGTTCAGGGAGGGGTTCGGGTACGGCGTAGGGTATGGGTGAGTGTTAGGTTTAGGGTTAGTGTTAGGGTTAGGGCTCGGTTTAGGGTACGGGTTAGGATTAGGGTAGGTGTTAGGGTTAGGGTAGGGGCTAGGGTTAGGGTACGCGTTCGGGTTAGGGTAGTTAGTAAACCTATCCCACTCTCTAGATACCCCTTAGCACGTAAAGAATATTATTTGGGGGTCCAGCCATGGAGAAGAGTTTAGACACTAGGATAAGATAAGGAACACACCCATTATAAAGAAATCACATTAGGATTCTCTTTTTAAGCTGTTCCTTCAAACACTAGTGCTTAGGAAATCTATTGGAGGCAGAAGCAGTCAAGGGCAGCCTAGGGTTAGGGTTAGGCTTAGGGTTAGGCTTAGGGTACGGCTTAGGGTTCGGGTTCTGGGAGGGGTTCGGGTACGGCGTAGGGTATGGGTTAGTGTTAGGGTTAGGGTTAGTGTTAGGGTTAGGGCTCGGTTTAGGGTACGGGTTAGGATTAGGGTACGTGTTAGGGTTAGGGTAGGGGTTAGGGTTAGGGTACGCGTTAGGGTTAGGGTAGTTATTAAACCTATCCCACTCTCTAGATACCCCTTAGCACGTAAAGGAATATTATTTGGGGGTCCAGCCATGGAGAAGAGTTTAGACACTAGGATAAGATAAGGAACACACCCATTGTAAAGAAATCACATTAGGATTCTCTTTTTAAGCTGTCCCTTAAAACACTAGTGCTTAGGAAATCTGTTGGAGGAAGAAGCAGTCAAGGGTAGCCTAGGGTTAGGGTTAGGCTTAGGGTTAGGCTTAGGGTACGGCTTAGGGTACGGGTTCGGGGAGGGGTTCGGGTACGGCATAGGGTATGGGTTAGGGTTAGGGTTAGGGCTAGTGTTAGGGTTAGGGCTCGGTTTAGGGTACGGGTTAGGATTAGGGTACGTGTTAGGGTTAGGGTAGGGGTTAGGGTTAGGGTACGCGTTAGGGTTAGGGTAGTTAGTAAACCTATCCCACTCTCTAGATACCCCTTAGCACGTAAAGGAATATTATTTGGGGGTCCAGCCATGGAGAAGAGTTTAGACACTAGGATAAGATAAGGAACACACCCATTATAAAGAAATCACATTAGGATTCTCTTTTTCAGCTGTTCCTTAAAACACAAGTGCTTAGGAAATCTATTGGAGGCAGAAGCAGTCAAGGGTAGCCTAGGGTTAGGGTTAGGCTTAGGGTTAGGCTTAGGGTACGGCTTAGGGTACGGGTTCGGGGAGGGGTTCGGGTACGGCGTAGGGTATGGGTTAGGGTTAGGGTTAGTGTTAGGGTTAGGGCTCGGTTTAGGGTACGGGTTAGGATTAGGATACGAGTTAGGGTTAGGGTAGGGGTTAGGGTTAGGGTACGCGTTAGGGTTAGGGTAGTTATTAAACCTATCCCACTCTCTACATACCCCTTAGAACGTAAAGGAATATTATTTGGGGGTCCAGCCATGGAGAAGAGTTTAGACACTAGGATAAGATAAGGAACACACCCATTATAAAGAAATCACATTAGGATTCTCTTTTTAAGCTGTTCCTTAAAACACTAGTGCTTAGGAAATCTATTGGAGGCAGAAGCAGTCAAGGGTAGCCTAGGGTTAGGGTTAGGCTTAGGGTTAGGGTTAGGGTACGGCTGAGGGTACGGGTTCGGGGAGGGCTTCGGGTACGGCGTAGGGTATGGGTTAGGGTTAGGGTTAGGGTTAGTTTTAGCTTTAGAGCTCGGTTTAGGGTATGGGTTAGGATTAGGGTACGTGTTAGGGTTAGGGTAGGGGTTAGTGTTAGGGTACGCGTTAGGGTTAGGGTAGTTATTAAACCTATCCCACTCTCTAGATACCCCTTAGCACGTAAAGGAATATTATTTGGGGGTCCAGCCATGGAGAAGAGTTTAGACACTCGGATAAGATAAGGAACACACCCATTATAAAGAAATCACATTAGGATTCTCTTTTTAAGCTGTTCCTTAAAACACTAGTGCTTAGGAAATCTATTGGAGGCAGAAGCAGTCAAGGGTAGCCTAGGGTTAGGGTTAGGCTTAGGGTTAGGCTTAGGGTACGGGTTAGGCTTAGGGTACGGCTTAGGGTACGGGTTCGGGGAGGGGTTCGGGTACGGCGTAGGGTATGGGTTAGGGTTAGGTTTAGGGTTAGTGTTAGGGTTAGGGCTCGGTTTAGGGTACGGGTTAGGATTAGGATACGAGTTAGGGTTAGGGTAGGGGTTAGGGTTAGGGTACGCGTTAGGGTTAGGGTAGTTAGTAAACCTATCCCACTCTCTAGAAACCCCTTAGCACGTAAAGGAATATTATTTGGGGGTCCAGCCATGGAGAAGAGTTTAGACACTAGGATAAGATAAGGAACACACCCATTATGAAGAAATCACATTAGGATTCTCTTTTTAAGCTGTTCCTTCAAACACTAGTGCTTAGGAAATCTATTGGAGGCAGAAGCAGTCAAGGGCAGCCTAGGGTTAGGGTTAGGCTTAGGGTTAGGCTTAGGGTACGGCTTAGGGTTCGGGTTCGGGGAGGGGTTCGGGTACGGCGTAGGGTATGGGTTAGTGTTAGGGTTAGGGTTAGTGTTAGGGTTAGGGCTCGGTTTAGGGTACGGGTTAGGATTAGGGTACGTGTTAGGGTTAGGGTAGGGGTTAGGGTTAGGGTACGCGTTAGGGTTAGGGTAGTTATTAAACCTATCCCACTCTCTAGATACCCCTTAGCACGTAAAGGAATATTATTTGGGGGTCCAGCCATGGAGAAGAGTTTAGACACTAGGATAAGATAAGGAACACACCCATTGTAAAGAAATCACATTAGGATTCTCTTTTTAAGCTGTCCCTTAAAACACTAGTGCTTAGGAAATCTATTGGAGGCAGAAGCAGTCAAGGGTAGCCTAGGGTTAGGGTTAGGCTTAGGGTTAGGCTTAGGGTACGGCTTAGGGTACGGGTTCGGGGAGGGGTTCGGGTACGGCATAGGGTATGGGTTAGGGTTAGGGTTAGGGCTCGGTTTAGGGTACGGGTTAGGATTAGGGTACGTGTTAGGGTTAGGGTAGGGGTTAGGGTTAGGGTACGCGTTAGGGTTAGGGTAGTTAGTAAACCTATCCCACTCTCTAGATACCCCTTAGCACGTAAAGGAATATTATTTGGGGGTCCAGCCATGGAGAAGAGTTTAGACACTAGGATAAGATAAGGAACACACCCATTATAAAGAAATCACATTAGGATTCTCTTTTTCAGCTGTTCCTTAAAACACAAGTGCTTAGGAAATCTATTGGAGGCAGAAGCAGTCAAGGGTAGCCTAGGGTTAGGGTTAGGCTTAGGGTTAGGCTTAGGGTACGGCTTAGGGTACGGGTTCGGGGAGGGGTTCGGGTACGGCGTAGGGTATGGGTTAGGGTTAGGGTTAGTGTTAGGGTTAGGGCTCGGTTTAGGGTACGGGTTAGGATTAGGATACGAGTTAGGGTTAGGGTAGGGGTTAGGGTTAGGGTACGCGTTAGGGTTAGGGTAGTTATTAAACCTATCCCACTCTCTACATACCCCTTAGAACGTAAAGGAATATTATTTGGGGGTCCAGCCATGGAGAAGAGTTTAGACACTAGGATAAGATAAGGAACACACCCATTATAAAGAAATCACATTAGGATTCTCTTTTTAAGCTGTTCCTTAAAACACTAGTGCTTAGGAAATCTATTGGAGGCAGAAGCAGTAAAGGGTAGCCTAGGGTTAGGGTTAGGCTTAGGGTTAGGGTTAGGGTACGGCTGAGGGTACGGGTTCGGGGAGGGCTTCGGGTACGGCGTAGGGTATGGGTTAGGGTTAGGGTTAGGGTTAGTTTTAGCTTTAGAGCTCGGTTTAGGGTACGGGTTAGGATTAGGGTACGTGTTAGGGTTAGGGTAGGGGTTAGTGTTAGGGTACGCGTTAGGGTTAGGGTAGTTATTAAACCTATCCCACTCTCTAGATACCCCTTAGCACGTAAAGGAATATTATTTGGGGGTCCAGCCATGGAGAAGAGTTTAGACACTCGGATAAGATAAGGAACACACCCATTATAAAGAAATCACATTAGGATTCTCTTTTTAAGCTGTTCCTTAAAACACTAGTGCTTAGGAAATCTATTGGAGGCAGAAGCAGTCAAGGGTAGCCTAGGGTTAGGGTTAGGCTTAGGGTTAGGCTTAGGGTACGGGTTAGGCTTAGGGTACGGCTTAGGGTACGGGTTCGGGGAGGGGTTCGGGTACAGCGTAGGGTATGGGTTAGGGTTAGGGTTAGGGTTAGTGTTAGTTTTAGGGCTCGGTTTAGGGTATGGGTTAGGATTAGGGTATGTGTTAGGGTTAGGGTAGGGGTTAGAGTTAGGGTATGCGTTAGGGTTAGGGTAGTTATTAAACCTATCCCACTCTCTAGATACCCCTAAGCACGTAAAGGAATATTATTTGGGGGTCCAGCCATGGAGAAGAATTTAGACACTAGGATAAGATAAGGAACACACCCATTATAAAGAAATCACATTAGGATTCTCTTTTTCAGCTGTTCCTTAAAACACTACTGCTTAGGAAATCTATTGGAGGCAGAAGCAGTCAAGGGTAGCCTAGGGTTAGGGTTAGGCTTAGGGTTAGGCTTAGGGTACGGCTTAGGGTACGGGTTCGGGGAGGGGTGCGGGTACGGCGTAGGGTATGGGTTAGGGTTAGGGTTAGGGTTAGTGTTAGGGTTAGGGCTCGGTTTAGGGTACGGGTTAGGATTAGGGTACGTGTTAGGGTTAGGGTAGGGTTTAGGGTTAGGGTACGCATTAGGGTTAGGGTAGTTAGTAAACCTATCCCACTCTCTAGATACCCCTTAGCACGTAAAGGAATATTATTTGGTGGTCCAGCCATGGAGAAGAGTTTAGACACTAGGATAAGATAAGGAACACACCCATTATAAAGAAATCACATTAGGATTCTCTGTTTAAGCTGTCCCTTAAAACACTAGTGCTTAGGAAATCTATTGGAGGCAGAAGCAGTCAAGGGTAGCCTAGGGTTAGGGTTAGGCTTAGGGTTAGGCTTAGGGTACGGCTTAGGGTATGGGTTCAGGGAGGGGTTCGGGTACGGCGTAGGGTATGGGTTAGGGTTAGGGTTAGGGTTAGTGTTAGGTTTAGGGCTCGGTTTAGGGTACGGGTTAGGATTAGGGTAGGTGTTAGGGTTAGGGTAGGGGCTAGGGTTAGGGTACGCGTTAGGGTTAGGGTAGTTAGTAAACCTATCCCACTCTCTAGATACCCCTTAGCACGTAAAGGAATATTATTTGGGGGTCCAGCCATGGAGAAGAGTTTAGACACTAGGATAAGATAAGGAACACACCCATTATAAAGAAATCACATTAGGATTCTCTTTTTCAGCTGTTCCTTAAAACACTACTGCTTAGGAAATCTATTGGAGGCAGAAGCAGTCAAGGGTAGCCTAGGGTTAGGGTTAGGCTTAGGGTTAGGCTTATGGTACGGCTTAGGGTACGGGTTAGGAGAGGGGTTCAGGTACGGCGTAGGGTATGGGTTAGGGTTAGGGTTAGTGTTAGTTTTAGGGCTCGGTTTAGGGTATGGGTTAGGATTAGGGTATGTGTTAGGGTTAGGGTAGGGGTTAGGGTTAGGGTATGCGTTAGGGTTAGGGTAGTTATTAAACCTATCCCACTCTCTAGATACCCCTTAGCACGTAAAGGAATATTATTTGGGGGTCCAGCCATGGAGAAGAATTTAGACACTAGGATAACATAAGGAACACACCCATTATAAAGAAATCACATTAGGATTCTCTTTTTAAGCTGTTTCTTAAAACACTAGTGCTTAGGAAATCTATTGGAGGCAGAAGCAGTCAAGGGTAGCATAGGGTTAGGGATAGGCTTAGGGTTAGGGTTAGGGTACGGCTTAGGGTACGGGTTCGGGGAGGGGTGCGTGTACGGCATAGGGTATGGGTTAGGGTTAGGGTTAGGGTTAGTGTTAGGGTTAGGGCTCGGTTTAGGGTACGGGTTAGGATTAGTGTACATGTTAGGGTTAGGGTAGGGGTAAGGGTTAGGGTACGCGTTAGGGTTAGGGTAGTTATTAAACCTATCCCACTCTCTAGATACCCCTTAGCACGGAAAGGAATATTATTTGGGGGTCCAGCCATGGAGAAGAGTTTAGACACTAGGATAAGATAAGGAACACACCCATTATAAAGAAGTCACATTAGGATTCTCTTTTTCAGCTGTTCCTTAAAACACTAGTGCTTAGGAAATCTATTGGAGGCAGAAGCAGTCAAGGGTAGCCTAGGGTTAGGGTTAGGCTTAGGGTTAGGGTTAGGGTACGGTTTAGGGTACGGGTTCGGGTACGGCGTAGCGTATGGGTTAGGGTTAGGGTTAGGGTTAGTGTTAGGGTTAGGGCTCGGTTTAGGGTACGGGTTAGGATTAGGGTACGTGTTAGGGTTAGGGTAGGGGTTAGGGTTAGGGTACGCGTTAGGGTTAGGGTAGTTATTAAACCTATCCCACTCTCTAGATACCCCTTAGCACGTAAAGGAATATTATTTGGGGGTCCAGCCATGGAGAAGAGTTTAGACACTAGGATAAGATAAGGAACACACCCATTATAAAGAAGTCACATTAGGATTCTCTTTTTCAGCTGTTCCTTAAAACACTAGTGCTTAGGAAATCTATTGGAGGCAGAAGCAGTCAAGGGTAGCCTAGGGTTAGGGTTAGGCTTAGGGTTAGGGTTAGGGTACGGCTTAGGGTACGGGTTCGGGGAGGGGTTCGGGTACGGCGTAGGGTATGGGTTAGGGTTAGGGTTAGGGTTAGGGTTAGGGTTAGGGCTCGGTTTAGGGTATGGGTTAGGATTAGGGTACGTGTTAGGGTTAGGGTAGGGGTAAGGGTTAGGGTACGCGTTAGGGTTAGGGTAGTTATTAAACCTATCCCACTCTCTAGATACCCCTTAGCACGTAAAGGAATATTATTTGGGGGTCCAGCCATGGAGAAGAGTTTAGACACTCGGATAAGATAAGGAACACACCCATTATAAAGAAATCACATTAGGATTCTCTTTTTAAGCTGTTCCTTAAAACACTAGTGCTTAGGAAATCTATTGGAGGCAGAAGCACTCAAGGGTAGCCTAGGGTTAGGGTTAGGCTTAGGGTACGGCTTAGGGTACGGGTTCGGGGAGGGGTTCGGGTACGTCGTAGGGTATGGGTTAGGGTTAGGGTTAGGGTTAGTGTTAGGGTTAGGGCTCGGTTTAGGGTATGGGTTAGGATTAGGGTACGTGTTAGGTTTAGGGTAGGGGTTAGGGTTAGGGGACGCGTTAGGGTTAGGGCAGTTATTAAACCTATCCCACTCTCTAGATACCCCTTAGCACGTAAAGGAATATTATTTGGGGGTCCAGCCATGGAGAAGAGTTTAGACACTAGGATAAGATAAGGAACACACCCATTATAAAGAAATCACATTAGGATTCTCTTTTTCAGCTGTTCCTTAAAACACTACTGCTTAGGAAATCTATTGGAGGCAGAAGCAGTCAAGGGTAGCCTAGGGTTAGGGTTAGGCTTAGGGTTAGGCTTAGGGTACGGCTTAGGGTACGGGTTCGGGGAGGGGTGCGGGTACGGCGTAGGGTATGGGTTAGGGTTAGGGTTAGGGTTAGTGTTAGGGTTAGGGCTCGGTTTAGGGTACGGGTTAGGATTAGGGTACGTGTTAGGGTTAGGGTAGGGTTTAGGGTTAGGGTACGCGTTAGGGTTAGGGTAGTTAGTAAACCTATCCCACTCTCTAGATACCCCTTAGCACGTAAAGGAATATTATTTGGTGGTCCAGCCATGGAGAAGAGTTTAGACACTAGGATAAGATAAGGAACACACCCATTATAAAGAAATCACATTAGGATTCTCTGTTTAAGCTGTCCCTTAAAACACTAGTGCTTAGGAAATCTATTGGAGGCAGAAGCAGTCAAGGGTAGCCTAGGGTTAGGGTTAGGCTTAGGGTTAGGCTTAGGGTACGGCTTAGGGTACGGGTTCAGGGAGGGGTTCGGGTACGGCGTAGGGTATGGGTGAGTGTTAGGTTTAGGGTTAGTGTTAGGGTTAGGGCTCGGTTTAGGGTACGGGTTAGGATTAGGGTAGGTGTTAGGGTTAGGGTAGGGGCTAGGGTTAGGGTACGCGTTCGGGTTAGGGTAGTTAGTAAACCTATCCCACTCTCTAGATACCCCTTAGCACGTAAAGAATATTATTTGGGGGTCCAGCCATGGAGAAGAGTTTAGACACTAGGATAAGATAAGGAACACACCCATTATAAAGAAATCACATTAGGATTCTCTTTTTAAGCTGTTCCTTCAAACACTAGTGCTTAGGAAATCTATTGGAGGCAGAAGCAGTCAAGGGCAGCCTAGGGTTAGGGTTAGGCTTAGGGTTAGGCTTAGGGTACGGCTTAGGGTTCGGGTTCGGGGAGGGGTTCGGGTACGGCGTAGGGTATGGGTTAGTGTTAGGGTTAGGGTTAGTGTTAGGGTTAGGGCTCGGTTTAGGGTACGGGTTAGGATTAGGGTACGTGTTAGGGTTAGGGTAGGGGTTAGGGTTAGGGTACGCGTTAGGGTTAGGGTAGTTATTAAACCTATCCCACTCTCTAGATACCCCTTAGCACGTAAAGGAATATTATTTGGGGGTCCAGCCATGGAGAAGAGTTTAGACACTAGGATAAGATAAGGAACACACCCATTGTAAAGAAATCACATTAGGATTCTCTTTTTAAGCTGTCCCTTAAAACACTAGTGCTTAGGAAATCTGTTGGAGGAAGAAGCAGTCAAGGGTAGCCTAGGGTTAGGGTTAGGCTTAGGGTTAGGCTTAGGGTACGGCTTAGGGTACGGGTTCGGGGAGGGGTTCGGGTACGGCATAGGGTATGGGTTAGGGTTAGGGTTAGGGCTAGTGTTAGGGTTAGGGCTCGGTTTAGGGTACGGGTTAGGATTAGGGTACGTGTTAGGGTTAGGGTAGGGGTTAGGGTTAGGGTACGCGTTAGGGTTAGGGTAGTTAGTAAACCTATCCCACTCTCTAGATACCCCTTAGCACGTAAAGGAATATTATTTGGGGGTCCAGCCATGGAGAAGAGTTTAGACACTAGGATAAGATAAGGAACACACCCATTATAAAGAAATCACATTAGGATTCTCTTTTTCAGCTGTTCCTTAAAACACAAGTGCTTAGGAAATCTATTGGAGGCAGAAGCAGTCAAGGGTAGCCTAGGGTTAGGGTTAGGCTTAGGGTTAGGCTTAGGGTACGGCTTAGGGTACGGGTTCGGGGAGGGGTTCGGGTACGGCGTAGGGTATGGGTTAGGGTTAGGGTTAGTGTTAGGGTTAGGGCTCGGTTTAGGGTACGGGTTAGGATTAGGATACGAGTTAGGGTTAGGGTAGGGGTTAGGGTTAGGGTACGCGTTAGGGTTAGGGTAGTTATTAAACCTATCCCACTCTCTACATACCCCTTAGAACGTAAAGGAATATTATTTGGGGGTCCAGCCATGGAGAAGAGTTTAGACACTAGGATAAGATAAGGAGCACACCCATTATAAAGAAATCACATTAGGATTCTCTTTTTAAGCTGTTCCTTAAAACACTAGTGCTTAGGAAATCTATTGGAGGCAGAAGCAGTCAAGGGTAGCCTAGGGTTAGGGTTAGGCTTAGGGTTAGGGTTAGGGTACGGCTGAGGGTACGGGTTCGGGGAGGGCTTCGGGTACGGCGTAGGGTATGGGTTAGGGTTAGGGTTAGGGTTAGTTTTAGCTTTAGAGCTCGGTTTAGGGTATGGGTTAGGATTAGGGTACGTGTTAGGGTTAGGGTAGGGGTTAGTGTTAGGGTACGCGTTAGGGTTAGGGTAGTTATTAAACCTATCCCACTCTCTAGATACCCCTTAGCACGTAAAGGAATATTATTTGGGGGTCCAGCCATGGAGAAGAGTTTAGACACTCGGATAAGATAAGGAACACACCCATTATAAAGAAATCACATTAGGATTCTCTTTTTAAGCTGTTTCTTAAAACACTAGTGCTTAGGACATCTATTGGAGGCAGAAGCAGTCAAGGGTAGCATAGGGTTAGGGTTCGGCTTAGGGTTAGGGTTAGGGTACGGCTTAGGGTACGGGTTCGGGGAGGGGTGCGGGTACGGCGTAGGGTATGGGTTAGTGTTAGGGTTAGTGTTAGGGTTAGGGCTCGGTTTAGGGTACGGGTTAGGATTAGGGTACGTGTTAGGGTTAGGGTAGGGGTAAGGGTTAGGGTACGCGTTAGGGTTAGGGTAGTTAGTAAACCTATCCCACTCTCTAGATACCCCTTAGCACGTAAAGGAATATTATTTGGGGGTCCAGCCATGGAGAAGAGTTTAGACACTAGGATAAGATAAGGAACACACCCATTATAAAGAAATCACATTAGGATTCTCTTTTTAAGCTGTTCCTTAAAACACTAGTGCTTAGGAAATCTATTGGAGGCAGAAGAAGTCAAGGGTAGCCTAGGGTTAGGGTTAGGCTTAGGGTTAGGCTTAGGGTACGGCTTAGGGTACGGGTTCGGGGAGGGGTTCGGGTACGGCGTAGGGTATGGGTTAGGGTTAGGTTTAGGGTTAGTGTTAGGGTTAGGGCTCGGTTTAGGGTACGGGTTAGGATTAGGATACGAGTTAGGGTTAGGGTAGGGGTTAGGGTTAGGGTACGCGTTAGGGTTAGGGTAGTTAGTAAACCTATCCCACTCTCTAGAAACCCCTTAGCACGTAAAGGAATATTATTTGGGGGTCCAGCCATGGAGAAGAGTTTAGACACTAGGATAAGATAAGGAACACACCCATTATGAAGAAATCACATTAGGATTCTCTTTTTAAGCTGTTCCTTCAAACACTAGTGCTTAGGAAATCTATTGGAGGCAGAAGCAGTCAAGGGCAGCCTAGGGTTAGGGTTAGGCTTAGGGTTAGGCTTAGGGTACGGCTTAGGGTTCGGGTTCGGGGAGGGGTTCGGGTACGGCGTAGGGTATGGGTTAGTGTTAGGGTTAGGGTTAGTGTTAGGGTTAGGGCTCGGTTTAGGGTACGGGTTAGGATTAGGGTACGTGTTAGGGTTAGGGTAGGGGTTAGGGTTAGGGTACGCGTTAGGGTTAGGGTAGTTAGTAAACCTATCCCACTCTCTAGATACCCCTTAGCACGTAAAGGAATATTATTTGGGGGTCCAGCCATGGAGAAGAGTTTAGACACTAGGATAAGATAAGGAACACACCCATTATAAAGAAATCACATTAGGATTCTCTTTTTCAGCTGTTCCTTAAAACACAAGTGCTTAGGAAATCTATTGGAGGCAGAAGCAGTCAAGGGTAGCCTAGGGTTAGGGTTAGGCTTAGGGTTAGGCTTAGGGTACGGCTTAGGGTACGGGTTCGGGGAGGGGTTCGGGTACGGCGTAGGGTATGGGTTAGGGTTAGGGTTAGTGTTAGGGTTAGGGCTCGGTTTAGGGTACGGGTTAGGATTAGGATACGAGTTAGGGTTAGGGTAGGGGTTAGGGTTAGGGTACGCGTTAGGGTTAGGGTAGTTATTAAACCTATCCCACTCTCTACATACCCCTTAGAACGTAAAGGAATATTATTTGGGGGTCCAGCCATGGAGAAGAGTTTAGACACTAGGATAAGATAAGGAACACACCCATTATAAAGAAATCACATTAGGATTCTCTTTTTAAGCTGTTCCTTAAAACACTAGTGCTTAGGAAATCTATTGGAGGCAGAAGCAGTAAAGGGTAGCCTAGGGTTAGGGTTAGGCTTAGGGTTAGGGTTAGGGTACGGCTGAGGGTACGGGTTCGGGGAGGGCTTCGGGTACGGCGTAGGGTATGGGTTAGGGTTAGGGTTAGGGTTAGTTTTAGCTTTAGAGCTCGGTTTAGGGTACGGGTTAGGATTAGGGTACGTGTTAGGGTTAGGGTAGGGGTTAGTGTTAGGGTACGCGTTAGGGTTAGGGTAGTTATTAAACCTATCCCACTCTCTAGATACCCCTTAGCACGTAAAGGAATATTATTTGGGGGTCCAGCCATGGAGAAGAGTTTAGACACTCGGATAAGATAAGGAACACACCCATTATAAAGAAATCACATTAGGATTCTCTTTTTAAGCTGTTCCTTAAAACACTAGTGCTTAGGAAATCTATTGGAGGCAGAAGCAGTCAAGGGTAGCCTAGGGTTAGGGTTAGGCTTAGGGTTAGGCTTAGGGTACGGGTTAGGCTTAGGGTACGGCTTAGGGTACGGGTTCGGGGAGGGGTTCGGGTACAGCGTAGGGTATGGGTTAGGGTTAGGGTTAGGGTTAGTGTTAGTTTTAGGGCTCGGTTTAGGGTATGGGTTAGGATTAGGGTATGTGTTAGGGTTAGGGTAGGGGTTAGAGTTAGGGTATGCGTTAGGGTTAGGGTAGTTATTAAACCTATCCCACTCTCTAGATACCCCTAAGCACGTAAAGGAATATTATTTGGGGGTCCAGCCATGGAGAAGAATTTAGACACTAGGATAAGATAAGGAACACACCCATTATAAAGAAATCACATTAGGATTCTCTTTTTCAGCTGTTCCTTAAAACACTACTGCTTAGGAAATCTATTGGAGGCAGAAGCAGTCAAGGGTAGCATAGGGTTAGGGATAGGCTTAGGGTTAGGGTTAGGGTACGGCTTAGGGTACGGGTTCGGGGAGGGGTGCGTGTACGGCATAGGGTATGGGTTAGGGTTAGGGTTAGGGTTAGTGTTAGGGTTAGGGCTCGGTTTAGGGTACGGGTTAGGATTAGTGTACATGTTAGGGTTAGGGTAGGGGTAAGGGTTAGGGTACGCGTTAGGGTTAGGGTAGTTATTAAACCTATCCCACTCTCTAGA
Source organism: Balaenoptera borealis (assembly GCF_965194805.1). Taxonomy (NCBI): domain Eukaryota; kingdom Metazoa; phylum Chordata; class Mammalia; order Artiodactyla; family Balaenopteridae; genus Balaenoptera; species Balaenoptera borealis. The sequence continues at coordinate 110,946 of NW_028122776.1, read as the reverse complement.
TACCCCTTAGCACGGAAAGGAATATTATTTGGGGGTCCAGCCATGGAGAAGAGTTTAGACACTAGGATAAGATAAGGAACACAGCCATTATAAAGAAGTCACATTAGGATTCTCTTTTTCAGCTGTTCCTTAAAACACTAGTGCTTAGGAAATCTATTGGAGGCAGAAGCAGTCAAGGGTAGCCTAGGGTTAGGGTTAGGCTTAGGGTTAGGGTTAGGGTACGGTTTAGGGTACGGGTTCGGGTACGGCGTAGCGTATGGGTTAGGGTTAGGGTTAGGGTTAGTGTTAGGGTTAGGGCTCGGTTTAGGGTACGGGTTAGGATTAGGGTACGTGTTAGGGTTAGGGTAGGGGTTAGGGTTAGGGTACGCGTTAGGGTTAGGGTAGTTATTAAACCTATCCCACTCTCTAGATACCCCTTAGCACGTAAAGGAATATTATTTGGGGGTCCAGCCATGGAGAAGAGTTTAGACACTAGGATAAGATAAGGAACACACCCATTATAAAGAAGTCACATTAGGATTCTCTTTTTCAGCTGTTCCTTAAAACACTAGTGCTTAGGAAATCTATTGGAGGCAGAAGCAGTCAAGGGTAGCCTAGGGTTAGGGTTAGGCTTAGGGTTAGGGTTAGGGTACGGCTGAGGGTACGGGTTCGGGGAGGGCTTCGGGTACGGCGTAGGGTATGGGTTAGGGTTAGGGTTAGGGTTAGTTTTAGCTTTAGAGCTCGGTTTAGGGTATGGGTTAGGATTAGGGTACGTGTTAGGGTTAGGGTAGGGGTTAGTGTTAGGGTACGCGTTAGGGTTAGGGTAGTTATTAAACCTATCCCACTCTCTAGATACCCCTTAGCACGTAAAGGAATATTATTTGGGGGTCCAGCCATGGAGAAGAGTTTAGACACTCGGATAAGATAAGGAACACACCCATTATAAAGAAATCACATTAGGATTCTCTTTTTAAGCTGTTCCTTAAAACACTAGTGCTTAGGAAATCTATTGGAGGCAGAAGCAGTCAAGGGTAGCCTAGGGTTAGGGTTAGGCTTAGGGTTAGGCTTAGGGTACGGGTTAGGCTTAGGGTACGGCTTAGGGTACGGGTTCGGGGAGGGGTTCGGGTACGGCGTAGGGTATGGGTTAGGGTTAGGTTTAGGGTTAGTGTTAGGGTTAGGGCTCGGTTTAGGGTACGGGTTAGGATTAGGATACGAGTTAGGGTTAGGGTAGGGGTTAGGGTTAGGGTACGCGTTAGGGTTAGGGTAGTTAGTAAACCTATCCCACTCTCTAGAAACCCCTTAGCACGTAAAGGAATATTATTTGGGGGTCCAGCCATGGAGAAGAGTTTAGACACTAGGATAAGATAAGGAACACACCCATTATGAAGAAATCACATTAGGATTCTCTTTTTAAGCTGTTCCTTCAAACACTAGTGCTTAGGAAATCTATTGGAGGCAGAAGCAGTCAAGGGCAGCCTAGGGTTAGGGTTAGGCTTAGGGTTAGGCTTAGGGTACGGCTTAGGGTTCGGGTTCGGGGAGGGGTTCGGGTACGGCGTAGGGTATGGGTTAGTGTTAGGGTTAGGGTTAGTGTTAGGGTTAGGGCTCGGTTTAGGGTACGGGTTAGGATTAGGGTACGTGTTAGGGTTAGGGTAGGGGTTAGGGTTAGGGTACGCGTTAGGGTTAGGGTAGTTATTAAACCTATCCCACTCTCTAGATACCCCTTAGCACGTAAAGGAATATTATTTGGGGGTCCAGCCATGGAGAAGAGTTTAGACACTAGGATAAGATAAGGAACACACCCATTATAAAGAAATCACATTAGGATTCTCTTTTTCAGCTGTTCCTTAAAACACTAGTGCTTAGGAAATCTATTGGAGGCAGAAGCAGTCAAGGGTAGCCTAGGGTTAGGGTTAGGCTTAGGGTTAGGGTTAGGGTACGGCTTAGGGTACGGGTTCGGGGAGGGGTTCGGGTACGGCGTAGGGTATGGGTTAGGGTTAGGGTTAGGGTTAGGGTTAGGGTTAGGGCTCGGTTTAGGGTATGGGTTAGGATTAGGGTACGTGTTAGGGTTAGGGTAGGGGTAAGGGTTAGGGTACGCGTTAGGGTTAGGGTAGTTATTAAACCTATCCCACTCTCTAGATACCCCTTAGCACGTAAAGGAATATTATTTGGGGGTCCAGCCATGGAGAAGAGTTTAGACACTCGGATAAGATAAGGAACACACCCATTATAAAGAAATCACATTAGGATTCTCTTTTTAAGCTGTTCCTTAAAACACTAGTGCTTAGGAAATCTATTGGAGGCAGAAGCACTCAAGGGTAGCCTAGGGTTAGGGTTAGGCTTAGGGTACGGCTTAGGGTACGGGTTCGGGGAGGGGTTCGGGTACGTCGTAGGGTATGGGTTAGGGTTAGGGTTAGGGTTAGTGTTAGGGTTAGGGCTCGGTTTAGGGTATGGGTTAGGATTAGGGTACGTGTTAGGTTTAGGGTAGGGGTTAGGGTTAGGGGACGCGTTAGGGTTAGGGCAGTTATTAAACCTATCCCACTCTCTAGATACCCCTTAGCACGTAAAGGAATATTATTTGGGGGTCCAGCCATGGAGAAGAGTTTAGACACTAGGATAAGATAAGGAACACACCCATTATAAAGAAATCACATTAGGATTCTCTTTTTCAGCTGTTCCTTAAAACACTACTGCTTAGGAAATCTATTGGAGGCAGAAGCAGTCAAGGGTAGCCTAGGGTTAGGGTTAGGCTTAGGGTTAGGCTTAGGGTACGGCTTAGGGTACGGGTTCGGGGAGGGGTGCGGGTACGGCGTAGGGTATGGGTTAGGGTTAGGGTTAGGGTTAGTGTTAGGGTTAGGGCTCGGTTTAGGGTACGGGTTAGGATTAGGGTACGTGTTAGGGTTAGGGTAGGGTTTAGGGTTAGGGTACGCGTTAGGGTTAGGGTAGTTAGTAAACCTATCCCACTCTCTAGATACCCCTTAGCACGTAAAGGAATATTATTTGGTGGTCCAGCCATGGAGAAGAGTTTAGACACTAGGATAAGATAAGGAACACACCCATTATAAAGAAATCACATTAGGATTCTCTGTTTAAGCTGTCCCTTAAAACACTAGTGCTTAGGAAATCTATTGGAGGCAGAAGCAGTCAAGGGTAGCCTAGGGTTAGGGTTAGGCTTAGGGTTAGGCTTAGGGTACGGCTTAGGGTACGGGTTCAGGGAGGGGTTCGGGTACGGCGTAGGGTATGGGTGAGTGTTAGGTTTAGGGTTAGTGTTAGGGTTAGGGCTCGGTTTAGGGTACGGGTTAGGATTAGGGTAGGTGTTAGGGTTAGGGTAGGGGCTAGGGTTAGGGTACGCGTTCGGGTTAGGGTAGTTAGTAAACCTATCCCACTCTCTAGATACCCCTTAGCACGTAAAGAATATTATTTGGGGGTCCAGCCATGGAGAAGAGTTTAGACACTAGGATAAGATAAGGAACACACCCATTATAAAGAAATCACATTAGGATTCTCTTTTTAAGCTGTTCCTTCAAACACTAGTGCTTAGGAAATCTATTGGAGGCAGAAGCAGTCAAGGGTAGCCTAGGGTTAGGGTTAGGCTTAGGGTTAGGCTTAGGGTACGGCTTAGGGTACGGGTTCGGGGAGGGGTTCGGGTACGGCATAGGGTATGGGTTAGGGTTAGGGTTAGGGCTAGTGTTAGGGTTAGGGCTCGGTTTAGGGTACGGGTTAGGATTAGGGTACGTGTTAGGGTTAGGGTAGGGGTTAGGGTTAGGGTACGCGTTAGGGTTAGGGTAGTTAGTAAACCTATCCCACTCTCTAGATACCCCTTAGCACGTAAAGGAATATTATTTGGGGGTCCAGCCATGGAGAAGAGTTTAGACACTAGGATAAGATAAGGAACACACCCATTATAAAGAAATCACATTAGGATTCTCTTTTTCAGCTGTTCCTTAAAACACAAGTGCTTAGGAAATCTATTGGAGGCAGAAGCAGTCAAGGGTAGCCTAGGGTTAGGGTTAGGCTTAGGGTTAGGCTTAGGGTACGGCTTAGGGTACGGGTTCGGGGAGGGGTTCGGGTACGGCGTAGGGTATGGGTTAGGGTTAGGGTTAGTGTTAGGGTTAGGGCTCGGTTTAGGGTACGGGTTAGGATTAGGATACGAGTTAGGGTTAGGGTAGGGGTTAGGGTTAGGGTACGCGTTAGGGTTAGGGTAGTTATTAAACCTATCCCACTCTCTACATACCCCTTAGAACGTAAAGGAATATTATTTGGGGGTCCAGCCATGGAGAAGAGTTTAGACACTAGGATAAGATAAGGAACACACCCATTATAAAGAAATCACATTAGGATTCTCTTTTTAAGCTGTTCCTTAAAACACTAGTGCTTAGGAAATCTATTGGAGGCAGAAGCAGTCAAGGGTAGCCTAGGGTTAGGGTTAGGCTTAGGGTTAGGGTTAGGGTACGGCTGAGGGTACGGGTTCGGGGAGGGCTTCGGGTACGGCGTAGGGTATGGGTTAGGGTTAGGGTTAGGGTTAGTTTTAGCTTTAGAGCTCGGTTTAGGGTATGGGTTAGGATTAGGGTACGTGTTAGGGTTAGGGTAGGGGTTAGTGTTAGGGTACGCGTTAGGGTTAGGGTAGTTATTAAACCTATCCCACTCTCTAGATACCCCTTAGCACGTAAAGGAATATTATTTGGGGGTCCAGCCATGGAGAAGAGTTTAGACACTCGGATAAGATAAGGAACACACCCATTATAAAGAAATCACATTAGGATTCTCTTTTTAAGCTGTTCCTTAAAACACTAGTGCTTAGGAAATCTATTGGAGGCAGAAGCAGTCAAGGGTAGCCTAGGGTTAGGGTTAGGCTTAGGGTTAGGCTTAGGGTACGGGTTAGGCTTAGGGTACGGCTTAGGGTACGGGTTCGGGGAGGGGTGCGGGTACGGCGTAGGGTATGGGTTAGGGTTAGGGTTAGGGTTAGTGTTAGGGTTAGGGCTCGGTTTAGGGTACGGGTTAGGATTAGGGTACGTGTTAGGGTTAGGGTAGGGTTTAGGGTTAGGGTACGCGTTAGGGTTAGGGTAGTTAGTAAACCTATCCCACTCTCTAGATACCCCTTAGCACGTAAAGGAATATTATTTGGTGGTCCAGCCATGGAGAAGAGTTTAGACACTAGGATAAGATAAGGAACACACCCATTATAAAGAAATCACATTAGGATTCTCTGTTTAAGCTGTCCCTTAAAACACTAGTGCTTAGGAAATCTATTGGAGGCAGAAGCAGTCAAGGGTAGCCTAGGGTTAGGGTTAGGCTTAGGGTTAGGCTTAGGGTACGGCTTAGGGTACGGGTTCAGGGAGGGGTTCGGGTACGGCGTAGGGTATGGGTGAGTGTTAGGTTTAGGGTTAGTGTTAGGGTTAGGGCTCGGTTTAGGGTACGGGTTAGGATTAGGGTAGGTGTTAGGGTTAGGGTAGGGGCTAGGGTTAGGGTACGCGTTCGGGTTAGGGTAGTTAGTAAACCTATCCCACTCTCTAGATACCCCTTAGCACGTAAAGAATATTATTTGGGGGTCCAGCCATGGAGAAGAGTTTAGACACTAGGATAAGATAAGGAACACACCCATTATAAAGAAATCACATTAGGATTCTCTTTTTAAGCTGTTCCTTCAAACACTAGTGCTTAGGAAATCTATTGGAGGCAGAAGCAGTCAAGGGCAGCCTAGGGTTAGGGTTAGGCTTAGGGTTAGGCTTAGGGTACGGCTTAGGGTTCGGGTTCGGGGAGGGGTTCGGGTACGGCGTAGGGTATGGGTTAGTGTTAGGGTTAGGGTTAGTGTTAGGGTTAGGGCTCGGTTTAGGGTACGGGTTAGGATTAGGGTACGTGTTAGGGTTAGGGTAGGGGTTAGGGTTAGGGTACGCGTTAGGGTTAGGGTAGTTATTAAACCTATCCCACTCTCTAGATACCCCTTAGCACGTAAAGGAATATTATTTGGGGGTCCAGCCATGGAGAAGAGTTTAGACACTAGGATAAGATAAGGAACACACCCATTATAAAGAAATCACATTAGGATTCTCTTTTTAAGCTGTTCCTTAAAACACTAGTGCTTAGGAAATCTATTGGAGGCAGAAGCAGTCAAGGGTAGCCTAGGGTTAGGGTTAGGCTTAGGGTTAGGCTTAGGGTACGGGTTAGGCTTAGGGTACGGCTTAGGGTACGGGTTCGGGGAGGGGTTCGGGTACGGCGTAGGGTATGGGTTAGGGTTAGGTTTAGGGTTAGTGTTAGGGTTAGGGCTCGGTTTAGGGTACGGGTTAGGATTAGGATACGAGTTAGGGTTAGGGTAGGGGTTAGGGTTAGGGTACGCGTTAGGGTTAGGGTAGTTAGTAAACCTATCCCACTCTCTAGAAACCCCTTAGCACGTAAAGGAATATTATTTGGGGGTCCAGCCATGGAGAAGAGTTTAGACACTAGGATAAGATAAGGAACACACCCATTATGAAGAAATCACATTAGGATTCTCTTTTTAAGCTGTTCCTTCAAACACTAGTGCTTAGGAAATCTATTGGAGGCAGAAGCAGTCAAGGGCAGCCTAGGGTTAGGGTTAGGCTTAGGGTTAGGCTTAGGGTACGGCTTAGGGTTCGGGTTCGGGGAGGGGTTCGGGTACGGCGTAGGGTATGGGTTAGTGTTAGGGTTAGGGTTAGTGTTAGGGTTAGGGCTCGGTTTAGGGTACGGGTTAGGATTAGGGTACGTGTTAGGGTTAGGGTAGGGGTTAGGGTTAGGGTACGCGTTAGGGTTAGGGTAGTTATTAAACCTATCCCACTCTCTAGATACCCCTTAGCACGTAAAGGAATATTATTTGGGGGTCCAGCCATGGAGAAGAGTTTAGACACTAGGATAAGATAAGGAACACACCCATTATAAAGAAATCACATTAGGATTCTCTTTTTCAGCTGTTCCTTAAAACACTAGTGCTTAGGAAATCTATTGGAGGCAGAAGCAGTCAAGGGTAGCCTAGGGTTAGGGTTAGGCTTAGGGTTAGGGTTAGGGTACGGCTTAGGGTACGGGTTCGGGGAGGGGTTCGGGTACGGCGTAGGGTATGGGTTAGGGTTAGGGTTAGGGTTAGGGTTAGGGTTAGGGCTCGGTTTAGGGTATGGGTTAGGATTAGGGTACGTGTTAGGGTTAGGGTAGGGGTAAGGGTTAGGGTACGCGTTAGGGTTAGGGTAGTTATTAAACCTATCCCACTCTCTAGATACCCCTTAGCACGTAAAGGAATATTATTTGGGGGTCCAGCCATGGAGAAGAGTTTAGACACTCGGATAAGATAAGGAACACACCCATTATAAAGAAATCACATTAGGATTCTCTTTTTAAGCTGTTCCTTAAAACACTAGTGCTTAGGAAATCTATTGGAGGCAGAAGCACTCAAGGGTAGCCTAGGGTTAGGGTTAGGCTTAGGGTACGGCTTAGGGTACGGGTTCGGGGAGGGGTTCGGGTACGTCGTAGGGTATGGGTTAGGGTTAGGGTTAGGGTTAGTGTTAGGGTTAGGGCTCGGTTTAGGGTATGGGTTAGGATTAGGGTACGTGTTAGGTTTAGGGTAGGGGTTAGGGTTAGGGGACGCGTTAGGGTTAGGGCAGTTATTAAACCTATCCCACTCTCTAGATACCCCTTAGCACGTAAAGGAATATTATTTGGGGGTCCAGCCATGGAGAAGAGTTTAGACACTAGGATAAGATAAGGAACACACCCATTATAAAGAAATCACATTAGGATTCTCTTTTTCAGCTGTTCCTTAAAACACTACTGCTTAGGAAATCTATTGGAGGCAGAAGCAGTCAAGGGTAGCCTAGGGTTAGGGTTAGGCTTAGGGTTAGGCTTAGGGTACGGCTTAGGGTACGGGTTCGGGGAGGGGTGCGGGTACGGCGTAGGGTATGGGTTAGGGTTAGGGTTAGGGTTAGTGTTAGGGTTAGGGCTCGGTTTAGGGTACGGGTTAGGATTAGGGTACGTGTTAGGGTTAGGGTAGGGTTTAGGGTTAGGGTACGCGTTAGGGTTAGGGTAGTTAGTAAACCTATCCCACTCTCTAGATACCCCTTAGCACGTAAAGGAATATTATTTGGTGGTCCAGCCATGGAGAAGAGTTTAGACACTAGGATAAGATAAGGAACACACCCATTATAAAGAAATCACATTAGGATTCTCTGTTTAAGCTGTCCCTTAAAACACTAGTGCTTAGGAAATCTATTGGAGGCAGAAGCAGTCAAGGGTAGCCTAGGGTTAGGGTTAGGCTTAGGGTTAGGCTTAGGGTACGGCTTAGGGTACGGGTTCAGGGAGGGGTTCGGGTACGGCGTAGGGTATGGGTGAGTGTTAGGTTTAGGGTTAGTGTTAGGGTTAGGGCTCGGTTTAGGGTACGGGTTAGGATTAGGGTAGGTGTTAGGGTTAGGGTAGGGGCTAGGGTTAGGGTACGCGTTCGGGTTAGGGTAGTTAGTAAACCTATCCCACTCTCTAGATACCCCTTAGCACGTAAAGAATATTATTTGGGGGTCCAGCCATGGAGAAGAGTTTAGACACTAGGATAAGATAAGGAACACACCCATTATAAAGAAATCACATTAGGATTCTCTTTTTAAGCTGTTCCTTCAAACACTAGTGCTTAGGAAATCTATTGGAGGCAGAAGCAGTCAAGGGTAGCCTAGGGTTAGGGTTAGGCTTAGGGTTAGGCTTAGGGTACGGCTTAGGGTACGGGTTCGGGGAGGGGTTCGGGTACGGCATAGGGTATGGGTTAGGGTTAGGGTTAGGGCTAGTGTTAGGGTTAGGGCTCGGTTTAGGGTACGGGTTAGGATTAGGGTACGTGTTAGGGTTAGGGTAGGGGTTAGGGTTAGGGTACGCGTTAGGGTTAGGGTAGTTAGTAAACCTATCCCACTCTCTAGATACCCCTTAGCACGTAAAGGAATATTATTTGGGGGTCCAGCCATGGAGAAGAGTTTAGACACTAGGATAAGATAAGGAACACACCCATTATAAAGAAATCACATTAGGATTCTCTTTTTCAGCTGTTCCTTAAAACACAAGTGCTTAGGAAATCTATTGGAGGCAGAAGCAGTCAAGGGTAGCCTAGGGTTAGGGTTAGGCTTAGGGTTAGGCTTAGGGTACGGCTTAGGGTACGGGTTCGGGGAGGGGTTCGGGTACGGCGTAGGGTATGGGTTAGGGTTAGGGTTAGTGTTAGGGTTAGGGCTCGGTTTAGGGTACGGGTTAGGATTAGGATACGAGTTAGGGTTAGGGTAGGGGTTAGGGTTAGGGTACGCGTTAGGGTTAGGGTAGTTATTAAACCTATCCCACTCTCTACATACCCCTTAGAACGTAAAGGAATATTATTTGGGGGTCCAGCCATGGAGAAGAGTTTAGACACTAGGATAAGATAAGGAACACACCCATTATAAAGAAATCACATTAGGATTCTCTTTTTAAGCTGTTCCTTAAAACACTAGTGCTTAGGAAATCTATTGGAGGCAGAAGCAGTCAAGGGTAGCCTAGGGTTAGGGTTAGGCTTAGGGTTAGGGTTAGGGTACGGCTGAGGGTACGGGTTCGGGGAGGGCTTCGGGTACGGCGTAGGGTATGGGTTAGGGTTAGGGTTAGGGTTAGTTTTAGCTTTAGAGCTCGGTTTAGGGTATGGGTTAGGATTAGGGTACGTGTTAGGGTTAGGGTAGGGGTTAGTGTTAGGGTACGCGTTAGGGTTAGGGTAGTTATTAAACCTATCCCACTCTCTAGATACCCCTTAGCACGTAAAGGAATATTATTTGGGGGTCCAGCCATGGAGAAGAGTTTAGACACTCGGATAAGATAAGGAACACACCCATTATAAAGAAATCACATTAGGATTCTCTTTTTAAGCTGTTCCTTAAAACACTAGTGCTTAGGAAATCTATTGGAGGCAGAAGCAGTCAAGGGTAGCCTAGGGTTAGGGTTAGGCTTAGGGTTAGGCTTAGGGTACGGGTTAGGCTTAGGGTACGGCTTAGGGTACGGGTTCGGGGAGGGGTGCGGGTACGGCGTAGGGTATGGGTTAGGGTTAGGGTTAGGGTTAGTGTTAGGGTTAGGGCTCGGTTTAGGGTACGGGTTAGGATTAGGGTACGTGTTAGGGTTAGGGTAGGGTTTAGGGTTAGGGTACGCGTTAGGGTTAGGGTAGTTAGTAAACCTATCCCACTCTCTAGATACCCCTTAGCACGTAAAGGAATATTATTTGGTGGTCCAGCCATGGAGAAGAGTTTAGACACTAGGATAAGATAAGGAACACACCCATTATAAAGAAATCACATTAGGATTCTCTGTTTAAGCTGTCCCTTAAAACACTAGTGCTTAGGAAATCTATTGGAGGCAGAAGCAGTCAAGGGTAGCCTAGGGTTAGGGTTAGGCTTAGGGTTAGGCTTAGGGTACGGCTTAGGGTACGGGTTCAGGGAGGGGTTCGGGTACGGCGTAGGGTATGGGTGAGTGTTAGGTTTAGGGTTAGTGTTAGGGTTAGGGCTCGGTTTAGGGTACGGGTTAGGATTAGGGTAGGTGTTAGGGTTAGGGTAGGGGCTAGGGTTAGGGTACGCGTTCGGGTTAGGGTAGTTAGTAAACCTATCCCACTCTCTAGATACCCCTTAGCACGTAAAGAATATTATTTGGGGGTCCAGCCATGGAGAAGAGTTTAGACACTAGGATAAGATAAGGAACACACCCATTATAAAGAAATCACATTAGGATTCTCTTTTTAAGCTGTTCCTTCAAACACTAGTGCTTAGGAAATCTATTGGAGGCAGAAGCAGTCAAGGGCAGCCTAGGGTTAGGGTTAGGCTTAGGGTTAGGCTTAGGGTACGGCTTAGGGTTCGGGTTCGGGGAGGGGTTCGGGTACGGCGTAGGGTATGGGTTAGTGTTAGGGTTAGGGTTAGTGTTAGGGTTAGGGCTCGGTTTAGGGTACGGGTTAGGATTAGGGTACGTGTTAGGGTTAGGGTAGGGGTTAGGGTTAGGGTACGCGTTAGGGTTAGGGTAGTTATTAAACCTATCCCACTCTCTAGATACCCCTTAGCACGTAAAGGAATATTATTTGGGGGTCCAGCCATGGAGAAGAGTTTAGACACTAGGATAAGATAAGGAACACACCCATTGTAAAGAAATCACATTAGGATTCTCTTTTTAAGCTGTCCCTTAAAACACTAGTGCTTAGGAAATCTGTTGGAGGAAGAAGCAGTCAAGGGTAGCCTAGGGTTAGGGTTAGGCTTAGGGTTAGGCTTAGGGTACGGCTTAGGGTACGGGTTCGGGGAGGGGTTCGGGTACGGCATAGGGTATGGGTTAGGGTTAGGGTTAGGGCTAGTGTTAGGGTTAGGGCTCGGTTTAGGGTACGGGTTAGGATTAGGGTACGTGTTAGGGTTAGGGTAGGGGTTAGGGTTAGGGTACGCGTTAGGGTTAGGGTAGTTAGTAAACCTATCCCACTCTCTAGATACCCCTTAGCACGTAAAGGAATATTATTTGGGGGTCCAGCCATGGAGAAGAGTTTAGACACTAGGATAAGATAAGGAACACACCCATTATAAAGAAATCACATTAGGATTCTCTTTTTCAGCTGTTCCTTAAAACACAAGTGCTTAGGAAATCTATTGGAGGCAGAAGCAGTCAAGGGTAGCCTAGGGTTAGGGTTAGGCTTAGGGTTAGGCTTAGGGTACGGCTTAGGGTACGGGTTCGGGGAGGGGTTCGGGTACGGCGTAGGGTATGGGTTAGGGTTAGGGTTAGTGTTAGGGTTAGGGCTCGGTTTAGGGTACGGGTTAGGATTAGGATACGAGTTAGGGTTAGGGTAGGGGTTAGGGTTAGGGTACGCGTTAGGGTTAGGGTAGTTATTAAACCTATCCCACTCTCTACATACCCCTTAGAACGTAAAGGAATATTATTTGGGGGTCCAGCCATGGAGAAGAGTTTAGACACTAGGATAAGATAAGGAACACACCCATTATAAAGAAATCACATTAGGATTCTCTTTTTAAGCTGTTCCTTAAAACACTAGTGCTTAGGAAATCTATTGGAGGCAGAAGCAGTCAAGGGTAGCCTAGGGTTAGGGTTAGGCTTAGGGTTAGGGTTAGGGTACGGCTGAGGGTACGGGTTCGGGGAGGGCTTCGGGTACGGCGTAGGGTATGGGTTAGGGTTAGGGTTAGGGTTAGTTTTAGCTTTAGAGCTCGGTTTAGGGTATGGGTTAGGATTAGGGTACGTGTTAGGGTTAGGGTAGGGGTTAGTGTTAGGGTACGCGTTAGGGTTAGGGTAGTTATTAAACCTATCCCACTCTCTAGATACCCCTTAGCACGTAAAGGAATATTATTTGGGGGTCCAGCCATGGAGAAGAGTTTAGACACTCGGATAAGATAAGGAACACACCCATTATAAAGAAATCACATTAGGATTCTCTTTTTAAGCTGTTCCTTAAAACACTAGTGCTTAGGAAATCTATTGGAGGCAGAAGCAGTCAAGGGTAGCCTAGGGTTAGGGTTAGGCTTAGGGTTAGGCTTAGGGTACGGGTTAGGCTTAGGGTACGGCTTAGGGTACGGGTTCGGGGAGGGGTTCGGGTACGGCGTAGGGTATGGGTTAGGGTTAGGTTTAGGGTTAGTGTTAGGGTTAGGGCTCGGTTTAGGGTACGGGTTAGGATTAGGATACGAGTTAGGGTTAGGGTAGGGGTTAGGGTTAGGGTACGCGTTAGGGTTAGGGTAGTTAGTAAACCTATCCCACTCTCTAGAAACCCCTTAGCACGTAAAGGAATATTATTTGGGGGTCCAGCCATGGAGAAGAGTTTAGACACTAGGATAAGATAAGGAACACACCCATTATGAAGAAATCACATTAGGATTCTCTTTTTAAGCTGTTCCTTCAAACACTAGTGCTTAGGAAATCTATTGGAGGCAGAAGCAGTCAAGGGCAGCCTAGGGTTAGGGTTAGGCTTAGGGTTAGGCTTAGGGTACGGCTTAGGGTTCGGGTTCGGGGAGGGGTTCGGGTACGGCGTAGGGTATGGGTTAGTGTTAGGGTTAGGGTTAGTGTTAGGGTTAGGGCTCGGTTTAGGGTACGGGTTAGGATTAGGGTACGTGTTAGGGTTAGGGTAGGGGTTAGGGTTAGGGTACGCGTTAGGGTTAGGGTAGTTATTAAACCTATCCCACTCTCTAGATACCCCTTAGCACGTAAAGGAATATTATTTGGGGGTCCAGCCATGGAGAAGAGTTTAGACACTAGGATAAGATAAGGAACACACCCATTATAAAGAAATCACATTAGGATTCTCTTTTTCAGCTGTTCCTTAAAACACTAGTGCTTAGGAAATCTATTGGAGGCAGAAGCAGTCAAGGGTAGCCTAGGGTTAGGGTTAGGCTTAGGGTTAGGGTTAGGGTACGGCTTAGGGTACGGGTTCGGGGAGGGGTTCGGGTACGGCGTAGGGTATGGGTTAGGGTTAGGGTTAGGGTTAGGGTTAGGGTTAGGGCTCGGTTTAGGGTATGGGTTAGGATTAGGGTACGTGTTAGGGTTAGGGTAGGGGTAAGGGTTAGGGTACGCGTTAGGGTTAGGGTAGTTATTAAACCTATCCCACTCTCTAGATACCCCTTAGCACGTAAAGGAATATTATTTGGGGGTCCAGCCATGGAGAAGAGTTTAGACACTCGGATAAGATAAGGAACACACCCATTATAAAGAAATCACATTAGGATTCTCTTTTTAAGCTGTTCCTTAAAACACTAGTGCTTAGGAAATCTATTGGAGGCAGAAGCACTCAAGGGTAGCCTAGGGTTAGGGTTAGGCTTAGGGTACGGCTTAGGGTACGGGTTCGGGGAGGGGTTCGGGTACGTCGTAGGGTATGGGTTAGGGTTAGGGTTAGGGTTAGTGTTAGGGTTAGGGCTCGGTTTAGGGTATGGGTTAGGATTAGGGTACGTGTTAGGTTTAGGGTAGGGGTTAGGGTTAGGGGACGCGTTAGGGTTAGGGCAGTTATTAAACCTATCCCACTCTCTAGATACCCCTTAGCACGTAAAGGAATATTATTTGGGGGTCCAGCCATGGAGAAGAGTTTAGACACTAGGATAAGATAAGGAACACACCCATTATAAAGAAATCACATTAGGATTCTCTTTTTCAGCTGTTCCTTAAAACACTACTGCTTAGGAAATCTATTGGAGGCAGAAGCAGTCAAGGGTAGCCTAGGGTTAGGGTTAGGCTTAGGGTTAGGCTTAGGGTACGGCTTAGGGTACGGGTTCGGGGAGGGGTGCGGGTACGGCGTAGGGTATGGGTTAGGGTTAGGGTTAGGGTTAGTGTTAGGGTTAGGGCTCGGTTTAGGGTACGGGTTAGGATTAGGGTACGTGTTAGGGTTAGGGTAGGGTTTAGGGTTAGGGTACGCGTTAGGGTTAGGGTAGTTAGTAAACCTATCCCACTCTCTAGATACCCCTTAGCACGTAAAGGAATATTATTTGGTGGTCCAGCCATGGAGAAGAGTTTAGACACTAGGATAAGATAAGGAACACACCCATTATAAAGAAATCACATTAGGATTCTCTGTTTAAGCTGTCCCTTAAAACACTAGTGCTTAGGAAATCTATTGGAGGCAGAAGCAGTCAAGGGTAGCCTAGGGTTAGGGTTAGGCTTAGGGTTAGGCTTAGGGTACGGCTTAGGGTACGGGTTCAGGGAGGGGTTCGGGTACGGCGTAGGGTATGGGTGAGTGTTAGGTTTAGGGTTAGTGTTAGGGTTAGGGCTCGGTTTAGGGTACGGGTTAGGATTAGGGTAGGTGTTAGGGTTAGGGTAGGGGCTAGGGTTAGGGTACGCGTTCGGGTTAGGGTAGTTAGTAAACCTATCCCACTCTCTAGATACCCCTTAGCACGTAAAGAATATTATTTGGGGGTCCAGCCATGGAGAAGAGTTTAGACACTAGGATAAGATAAGGAACACACCCATTATAAAGAAATCACATTAGGATTCTCTTTTTAAGCTGTTCCTTCAAACACTAGTGCTTAGGAAATCTATTGGAGGCAGAAGCAGTCAAGGGCAGCCTAGGGTTAGGGTTAGGCTTAGGGTTAGGCTTAGGGTACGGCTTAGGGTTCGGGTTCGGGGAGGGGTTCGGGTACGGCGTAGGGTATGGGTTAGTGTTAGGGTTAGGGTTAGTGTTAGGGTTAGGGCTCGGTTTAGGGTACGGGTTAGGATTAGGGTACGTGTTAGGGTTAGGGTAGGGGTTAGGGTTAGGGTACGCGTTAGGGTTAGGGTAGTTATTAAACCTATCCCACTCTCTAGATACCCCTTAGCACGTAAAGGAATATTATTTGGGGGTCCAGCCATGGAGAAGAGTTTAGACACTAGGATAAGATAAGGAACACACCCATTGTAAAGAAATCACATTAGGATTCTCTTTTTAAGCTGTCCCTTAAAACACTAGTGCTTAGGAAATCTGTTGGAGGAAGAAGCAGTCAAGGGTAGCCTAGGGTTAGGGTTAGGCTTAGGGTTAGGCTTAGGGTACGGCTTAGGGTACGGGTTCGGGGAGGGGTTCGGGTACGGCATAGGGTATGGGTTAGGGTTAGGGTTAGGGCTAGTGTTAGGGTTAGGGCTCGGTTTAGGGTACGGGTTAGGATTAGGGTACGTGTTAGGGTTAGGGTAGGGGTTAGGGTTAGGGTACGCGTTAGGGTTAGGGTAGTTAGTAAACCTATCCCACTCTCTAGATACCCCTTAGCACGTAAAGGAATATTATTTGGGGGTCCAGCCATGGAGAAGAGTTTAGACACTAGGATAAGATAAGGAACACACCCATTATAAAGAAATCACATTAGGATTCTCTTTTTCAGCTGTTCCTTAAAACACAAGTGCTTAGGAAATCTATTGGAGGCAGAAGCAGTCAAGGGTAGCCTAGGGTTAGGGTTAGGCTTAGGGTTAGGCTTAGGGTACGGCTTAGGGTACGGGTTCGGGGAGGGGTTCGGGTACGGCGTAGGGTATGGGTTAGGGTTAGGGTTAGTGTTAGGGTTAGGGCTCGGTTTAGGGTACGGGTTAGGATTAGGATACGAGTTAGGGTTAGGGTAGGGGTTAGGGTTAGGGTACGCGTTAGGGTTAGGGTAGTTATTAAACCTATCCCACTCTCTACATACCCCTTAGAACGTAAAGGAATATTATTTGGGGGTCCAGCCATGGAGAAGAGTTTAGACACTAGGATAAGATAAGGAACACACCCATTATAAAGAAATCACATTAGGATTCTCTTTTTAAGCTGTTCCTTAAAACACTAGTGCTTAGGAAATCTATTGGAGGCAGAAGCAGTCAAGGGTAGCCTAGGGTTAGGGTTAGGCTTAGGGTTAGGGTTAGGGTACGGCTGAGGGTACGGGTTCGGGGAGGGCTTCGGGTACGGCGTAGGGTATGGGTTAGGGTTAGGGTTAGGGTTAGTTTTAGCTTTAGAGCTCGGTTTAGGGTATGGGTTAGGATTAGGGTACGTGTTAGGGTTAGGGTAGGGGTTAGTGTTAGGGTACGCGTTAGGGTTAGGGTAGTTATTAAACCTATCCCACTCTCTAGATACCCCTTAGCACGTAAAGGAATATTATTTGGGGGTCCAGCCATGGAGAAGAGTTTAGACACTCGGATAAGATAAGGAACACACCCATTATAAAGAAATCACATTAGGATTCTCTTTTTAAGCTGTTTCTTAAAACACTAGTGCTTAGGACATCTATTGGAGGCAGAAGCAGTCAAGGGTAGCATAGGGTTAGGGTTCGGCTTAGGGTTAGGGTTAGGGTACGGCTTAGGGTACGGGTTCGGGGAGGGGTGCGGGTACGGCGTAGGGTATGGGTTAGTGTTAGGGTTAGTGTTAGGGTTAGGGCTCGGTTTAGGGTACGGGTTAGGATTAGGGTACGTGTTAGGGTTAGGGTAGGGGTAAGGGTTAGGGTACGCGTTAGGGTTAGGGTAGTTAGTAAACCTATCCCACTCTCTAGATACCCCTTAGCACGTAAAGGAATATTATTTGGGGGTCCAGCCATGGAGAAGAGTTTAGACACTAGGATAAGATAAGGAACACACCCATTATAAAGAAATCACATTAGGATTCTCTTTTTAAGCTGTTCCTTAAAACACTAGTGCTTAGGAAATCTATTGGAGGCAGAAGAAGTCAAGGGTAGCCTAGGGTTAGGGTTAGGCTTAGGGTTAGGCTTAGGGTACGGCTTAGGGTACGGGTTCGGGGAGGGGTTCGGGTACGGCGTAGGGTATGGGTTAGGGTTAGGTTTAGGGTTAGTGTTAGGGTTAGGGCTCGGTTTAGGGTACGGGTTAGGATTAGGATACGAGTTAGGGTTAGGGTAGGGGTTAGGGTTAGGGTACGCGTTAGGGTTAGGGTAGTTAGTAAACCTATCCCACTCTCTAGAAACCCCTTAGCACGTAAAGGAATATTATTTGGGGGTCCAGCCATGGAGAAGAGTTTAGACACTAGGATAAGATAAGGAACACACCCATTATGAAGAAATCACATTAGGATTCTCTTTTTAAGCTGTTCCTTCAAACACTAGTGCTTAGGAAATCTATTGGAGGCAGAAGCAGTCAAGGGCAGCCTAGGGTTAGGGTTAGGCTTAGGGTACGGCTTAGGGTTCGGGTTCGGGGAGGGGTTCGGGTACGGCGTAGGGTATGGGTTAGTGTTAGGGTTAGGGTTAGTGTTAGGGTTAGGGCTCGGTTTAGGGTACGGGTTAGGATTAGGGTACGTGTTAGGGTTAGGGTAGGGGTTAGGGTTAGGGTACGCGTTAGGGTTAGGGTAGTTATTAAACCTATCCCACTCTCTAGATACCCCTTAGCACGTAAAGGAATATTATTTGGGGGTCCAGCCATGGAGAAGAGTTTAGACACTAGGATAAGATAAGGAACACACCCATTGTAAAGAAATCACATTAGGATTCTCTTTTTAAGCTGTCCCTTAAAACACTAGTGCTTAGGAAATCTATTGGAGGCAGAAGCAGTCAAGGGTAGCCTAGGGTTAGGGTTAGGCTTAGGGTTAGGCTTAGGGTACGGCTTAGGGTACGGGTTCGGGGAGGGGTTCGGGTACGGCATAGGGTATGGGTTAGGGTTAGGGTTAGGGCTCGGTTTAGGGTACGGGTTAGGATTAGGGTACGTGTTAGGGTTAGGGTAGGGGTTAGGGTTAGGGTACGCGTTAGGGTTAGGGTAGTTAGTAAACCTATCCCACTCTCTAGATACCCCTTAGCACGTAAAGGAATATTATTTGGGGGTCCAGCCATGGAGAAGAGTTTAGACACTAGGATAAGATAAGGAACACACCCATTATAAAGAAATCACATTAGGATTCTCTTTTTCAGCTGTTCCTTAAAACACAAGTGCTTAGGAAATCTATTGGAGGCAGAAGCAGTCAAGGGTAGCCTAGGGTTAGGGTTAGGCTTAGGGTTAGGCTTAGGGTACGGCTTAGGGTACGGGTTCGGGGAGGGGTTCGGGTACGGCGTAGGGTATGGGTTAGGGTTAGGGTTAGTGTTAGGGTTAGGGCTCGGTTTAGGGTACGGGTTAGGATTAGGATACGAGTTAGGGTTAGGGTAGGGGTTAGGGTTAGGGTACGCGTTAGGGTTAGGGTAGTTATTAAACCTATCCCACTCTCTACATACCCCTTAGAACGTAAAGGAATATTATTTGGGGGTCCAGCCATGGAGAAGAGTTTAGACACTAGGATAAGATAAGGAACACACCCATTATAAAGAAATCACATTAGGATTCTCTTTTTAAGCTGTTCCTTAAAACACTAGTGCTTAGGAAATCTATTGGAGGCAGAAGCAGTAAAGGGTAGCCTAGGGTTAGGGTTAGGCTTAGGGTTAGGGTTAGGGTACGGCTGAGGGTACGGGTTCGGGGAGGGCTTCGGGTACGGCGTAGGGTATGGGTTAGGGTTAGGGTTAGGGTTAGTTTTAGCTTTAGAGCTCGGTTTAGGGTACGGGTTAGGATTAGGGTACGTGTTAGGGTTAGGGTAGGGGTTAGTGTTAGGGTACGCGTTAGGGTTAGGGTAGTTATTAAACCTATCCCACTCTCTAGATACCCCTTAGCACGTAAAGGAATATTATTTGGGGGTCCAGCCATGGAGAAGAGTTTAGACACTCGGATAAGATAAGGAACACACCCATTATAAAGAAATCACATTAGGATTCTCTTTTTAAGCTGTTCCTTAAAACACTAGTGCTTAGGAAATCTATTGGAGGCAGAAGCAGTCAAGGGTAGCCTAGGGTTAGGGTTAGGCTTAGGGTTAGGCTTAGGGTACGGGTTAGGCTTAGGGTACGGCTTAGGGTACGGGTTCGGGGAGGGGTTCGGGTACAGCGTAGGGTATGGGTTAGGGTTAGGGTTAGGGTTAGTGTTAGTTTTAGGGCTCGGTTTAGGGTATGGGTTAGGATTAGGGTATGTGTTAGGGTTAGGGTAGGGGTTAGAGTTAGGGTATGCGTTAGGGTTAGGGTAGTTATTAAACCTATCCCACTCTCTAGATACCCCTAAGCAC
The DNA here is from genome assembly GCF_965194805.1 of Balaenoptera borealis. Lineage (NCBI taxonomy): Eukaryota > Metazoa > Chordata > Mammalia > Artiodactyla > Balaenopteridae > Balaenoptera > Balaenoptera borealis. Next base: position 91,532 of record NW_028122776.1, on the reverse strand, counting down.
GTAAAGGAATATTATTTGGGGGTCCAGCCATGGAGAAGAATTTAGACACTAGGATAAGATAAGGAACACACCCATTATAAAGAAATCACATTAGGATTCTCTTTTTCAGCTGTTCCTTAAAACACTACTGCTTAGGAAATCTATTGGAGGCAGAAGCAGTCAAGGGTAGCATAGGGTTAGGGATAGGCTTAGGGTTAGGGTTAGGGTACGGCTTAGGGTACGGGTTCGGGGAGGGGTGCGTGTACGGCATAGGGTATGGGTTAGGGTTAGGGTTAGGGTTAGTGTTAGGGTTAGGGCTCGGTTTAGGGTACGGGTTAGGATTAGTGTACATGTTAGGGTTAGGGTAGGGGTAAGGGTTAGGGTACGCGTTAGGGTTAGGGTAGTTATTAAACCTATCCCACTCTCTAGATACCCCTTAGCACGGAAAGGAATATTATTTGGGGGTCCAGCCATGGAGAAGAGTTTAGACACTAGGATAAGATAAGGAACACAGCCATTATAAAGAAGTCACATTAGGATTCTCTTTTTCAGCTGTTCCTTAAAACACTAGTGCTTAGGAAATCTATTGGAGGCAGAAGCAGTCAAGGGTAGCCTAGGGTTAGGGTTAGGCTTAGGGTTAGGGTTAGGGTACGGTTTAGGGTACGGGTTCGGGTACGGCGTAGCGTATGGGTTAGGGTTAGGGTTAGGGTTAGTGTTAGGGTTAGGGCTCGGTTTAGGGTACGGGTTAGGATTAGGGTACGTGTTAGGGTTAGGGTAGGGGTTAGGGTTAGGGTACGCGTTAGGGTTAGGGTAGTTATTAAACCTATCCCACTCTCTAGATACCCCTTAGCACGTAAAGGAATATTATTTGGGGGTCCAGCCATGGAGAAGAGTTTAGACACTAGGATAAGATAAGGAACACACCCATTATAAAGAAGTCACATTAGGATTCTCTTTTTCAGCTGTTCCTTAAAACACTAGTGCTTAGGAAATCTATTGGAGGCAGAAGCAGTCAAGGGTAGCCTAGGGTTAGGGTTAGGCTTAGGGTTAGGGTTAGGGTACGGCTTAGGGTACGGGTTCGGGGAGGGGTTCGGGTACGGCGTAGGGTATGGGTTAGGGTTAGGGTTAGGGTTAGTGTTAGGGTTAGGGCTCGGTTTAGGGTATGGGTTAGGATTAGGGTACGTGTTAGGGTTAGGGTAGGGGTAAGGGTTAGGGTACGCGTTAGGGTTAGGGTAGTTATTAAACCTATCCCACTCTCTAGATACCCCTTAGCACGTAAAGGAATATTATTTGGGGGTCCAGCCATGGAGAAGAGTTTAGACACTCGGATAAGATAAGGAACACACCCATTATAAAGAAATCACATTAGGATTCTCTTTTTAAGCTGTTCCTTAAAACACTAGTGCTTAGGAAATCTATTGGAGGCAGAAGCACTCAAGGGTAGCCTAGGGTTAGGGTTAGGCTTAGGGTACGGCTTAGGGTACGGGTTCGGGGAGGGGTTCGGGTACGTCGTAGGGTATGGGTTAGGTTTAGGGTTAGGGTTAGTGTTAGGGTTAGGGCTCGGTTTAGGGTATGGGTTAGGATTAGGGTACGTGTTAGGTTTAGGGTAGGGGTTAGGGTTAGGGGACGCGTTAGGGTTAGGGCAGTTATTAAACCTATCCCACTCTCTAGATACCCCTTAGCACGTAAAGGAATATTATTTGGGGGTCCAGCCATGGAGAAGAGTTTAGACACTAGGATAAGATAAGGAACACACCCATTATAAAGAAATCACATTAGGATTCTCTTTTTCAGCTGTTCCTTAAAACACTACTGCTTAGGAAATCTATTGGAGGCAGAAGCAGTCAAGGGTAGCCTAGGGTTAGGGTTAGGCTTAGGGTTAGGCTTAGGGTACGGCTTAGGGTACGGGTTCGGGGAGGGGTGCGGGTACGGCGTAGGGTATGGGTTAGGGTTAGGGTTAGGGTTAGTGTTAGGGTTAGGGCTCGGTTTAGGGTACGGGTTAGGATTAGGGTACGTGTTAGGGTTAGGGTAGGGTTTAGGGTTAGGGTACGCGTTAGGGTTAGGGTAGTTAGTAAACCTATCCCACTCTCTAGATACCCCTTAGCACGTAAAGGAATATTATTTGGTGGTCCAGCCATGGAGAAGAGTTTAGACACTAGGATAAGATAAGGAACACACCCATTATAAAGAAATCACATTAGGATTCTCTGTTTAAGCTGTCCCTTAAAACACTAGTGCTTAGGAAATCTATTGGAGGCAGAAGCAGTCAAGGGTAGCCTAGGGTTAGGGTTAGGCTTAGGGTTAGGCTTAGGGTACGGCTTAGGGTACGGGTTCAGGGAGGGGTTCGGGTACGGCGTAGGGTATGGGTGAGTGTTAGGTTTAGGGTTAGTGTTAGGGTTAGGGCTCGGTTTAGGGTACGGGTTAGGATTAGGGTAGGTGTTAGGGTTAGGGTAGGGGCTAGGGTTAGGGTACGCGTTCGGGTTAGGGTAGTTAGTAAACCTATCCCACTCTCTAGATACCCCTTAGCACGTAAAGAATATTATTTGGGGGTCCAGCCATGGAGAAGAGTTTAGACACTAGGATAAGATAAGGAACACACCCATTATAAAGAAATCACATTAGGATTCTCTTTTTAAGCTGTTCCTTCAAACACTAGTGCTTAGGAAATCTATTGGAGGCAGAAGCAGTCAAGGGCAGCCTAGGGTTAGGGTTAGGCTTAGGGTTAGGCTTAGGGTACGGCTTAGGGTTCGGGTTCGGGGAGGGGTTCGGGTACGGCGTAGGGTATGGGTTAGTGTTAGGGTTAGGGTTAGTGTTAGGGTTAGGGCTCGGTTTAGGGTACGGGTTAGGATTAGGGTACGTGTTAGGGTTAGGGTAGGGGTTAGGGTTAGGGTACGCGTTAGGGTTAGGGTAGTTATTAAACCTATCCCACTCTCTAGATACCCCTTAGCACGTAAAGGAATATTATTTGGGGGTCCAGCCATGGAGAAGAGTTTAGACACTAGGATAAGATAAGGAACACACCCATTGTAAAGAAATCACATTAGGATTCTCTTTTTAAGCTGTCCCTTAAAACACTAGTGCTTAGGAAATCTGTTGGAGGAAGAAGCAGTCAAGGGTAGCCTAGGGTTAGGGTTAGGCTTAGGGTTAGGCTTAGGGTACGGCTTAGGGTACGGGTTCGGGGAGGGGTTCGGGTACGGCATAGGGTATGGGTTAGGGTTAGGGTTAGGGCTAGTGTTAGGGTTAGGGCTCGGTTTAGGGTACGGGTTAGGATTAGGGTACGTGTTAGGGTTAGGGTAGGGGTTAGGGTTAGGGTACGCGTTAGGGTTAGGGTAGTTAGTAAACCTATCCCACTCTCTAGATACCCCTTAGCACGTAAAGGAATATTATTTGGGGGTCCAGCCATGGAGAAGAGTTTAGACACTAGGATAAGATAAGGAACACACCCATTATAAAGAAATCACATTAGGATTCTCTTTTTCAGCTGTTCCTTAAAACACAAGTGCTTAGGAAATCTATTGGAGGCAGAAGCAGTCAAGGGTAGCCTAGGGTTAGGGTTAGGCTTAGGGTTAGGCTTAGGGTACGGCTTAGGGTACGGGTTCGGGGAGGGGTTCGGGTACGGCGTAGGGTATGGGTTAGGGTTAGGGTTAGTGTTAGGGTTAGGGCTCGGTTTAGGGTACGGGTTAGGATTAGGATACGAGTTAGGGTTAGGGTAGGGGTTAGGGTTAGGGTACGCGTTAGGGTTAGGGTAGTTATTAAACCTATCCCACTCTCTACATACCCCTTAGAACGTAAAGGAATATTATTTGGGGGTCCAGCCATGGAGAAGAGTTTAGACACTAGGATAAGATAAGGAACACACCCATTATAAAGAAATCACATTAGGATTCTCTTTTTAAGCTGTTCCTTAAAACACTAGTGCTTAGGAAATCTATTGGAGGCAGAAGCAGTCAAGGGTAGCCTAGGGTTAGGGTTAGGCTTAGGGTTAGGGTTAGGGTACGGCTGAGGGTACGGGTTCGGGGAGGGCTTCGGGTACGGCGTAGGGTATGGGTTAGGGTTAGGGTTAGGGTTAGTTTTAGCTTTAGAGCTCGGTTTAGGGTATGGGTTAGGATTAGGGTACGTGTTAGGGTTAGGGTAGGGGTTAGTGTTAGGGTACGCGTTAGGGTTAGGGTAGTTATTAAACCTATCCCACTCTCTAGATACCCCTTAGCACGTAAAGGAATATTATTTGGGGGTCCAGCCATGGAGAAGAGTTTAGACACTCGGATAAGATAAGGAACACACCCATTATAAAGAAATCACATTAGGATTCTCTTTTTAAGCTGTTCCTTAAAACACTAGTGCTTAGGAAATCTATTGGAGGCAGAAGCAGTCAAGGGTAGCCTAGGGTTAGGGTTAGGCTTAGGGTTAGGCTTAGGGTACGGGTTAGGCTTAGGGTACGGCTTAGGGTACGGGTTCGGGGAGGGGTTCGGGTACGGCGTAGGGTATGGGTTAGGGTTAGGTTTAGGGTTAGTGTTAGGGTTAGGGCTCGGTTTAGGGTACGGGTTAGGATTAGGATACGAGTTAGGGTTAGGGTAGGGGTTAGGGTTAGGGTACGCGTTAGGGTTAGGGTAGTTAGTAAACCTATCCCACTCTCTAGAAACCCCTTAGCACGTAAAGGAATATTATTTGGGGGTCCAGCCATGGAGAAGAGTTTAGACACTAGGATAAGATAAGGAACACACCCATTATGAAGAAATCACATTAGGATTCTCTTTTTAAGCTGTTCCTTCAAACACTAGTGCTTAGGAAATCTATTGGAGGCAGAAGCAGTCAAGGGCAGCCTAGGGTTAGGGTTAGGCTTAGGGTTAGGCTTAGGGTACGGCTTAGGGTTCGGGTTCGGGGAGGGGTTCGGGTACGGCGTAGGGTATGGGTTAGTGTTAGGGTTAGGGTTAGTGTTAGGGTTAGGGCTCGGTTTAGGGTACGGGTTAGGATTAGGGTACGTGTTAGGGTTAGGGTAGGGGTTAGGGTTAGGGTACGCGTTAGGGTTAGGGTAGTTATTAAACCTATCCCACTCTCTAGATACCCCTTAGCACGTAAAGGAATATTATTTGGGGGTCCAGCCATGGAGAAGAGTTTAGACACTAGGATAAGATAAGGAACACACCCATTGTAAAGAAATCACATTAGGATTCTCTTTTTAAGCTGTCCCTTAAAACACTAGTGCTTAGGAAATCTATTGGAGGCAGAAGCAGTCAAGGGTAGCCTAGGGTTAGGGTTAGGCTTAGGGTTAGGCTTAGGGTACGGCTTAGGGTACGGGTTCGGGGAGGGGTTCGGGTACGGCATAGGGTATGGGTTAGGGTTAGGGTTAGGGCTCGGTTTAGGGTACGGGTTAGGATTAGGGTACGTGTTAGGGTTAGGGTAGGGGTTAGGGTTAGGGTACGCGTTAGGGTTAGGGTAGTTAGTAAACCTATCCCACTCTCTAGATACCCCTTAGCACGTAAAGGAATATTATTTGGGGGTCCAGCCATGGAGAAGAGTTTAGACACTAGGATAAGATAAGGAACACACCCATTATAAAGAAGTCACATTAGGATTCTCTTTTTCAGCTGTTCCTTAAAACACTAGTGCTTAGGAAATCTATTGGAGGCAGAAGCAGTCAAGGGTAGCCTAGGGTTAGGGTTAGGCTTAGGGTTAGGGTTAGGGTACGGCTTAGGGTACGGGTTCGGGGAGGGGTTCGGGTACGGCGTAGGGTATGGGTTAGGGTTAGGGTTAGGGTTAGTGTTAGGGTTAGGGCTCGGTTTAGGGTATGGGTTAGGATTAGGGTACGTGTTAGGGTTAGGGTAGGGGTAAGGGTTAGGGTACGCGTTAGGGTTAGGGTAGTTATTAAACCTATCCCACTCTCTAGATACCCCTTAGCACGTAAAGGAATATTATTTGGGGGTCCAGCCATGGAGAAGAGTTTAGACACTCGGATAAGATAAGGAACACACCCATTATAAAGAAATCACATTAGGATTCTCTTTTTAAGCTGTTCCTTAAAACACTAGTGCTTAGGAAATCTATTGGAGGCAGAAGCAGTCAAGGGTAGCCTAGGGTTAGGGTTAGGCTTAGGGTACGGCTTAGGGTACGGGTTCGGGGAGGGGTTCGGGTACGTCGTAGGGTATGGGTTAGGTTTAGGGTTAGGGTTAGTGTTAGGGTTAGGGCTCGGTTTAGGGTATGGGTTAGGATTAGGGTACGTGTTAGGTTTAGGGTAGGGGTTAGGGTTAGGGGACGCGTTAGGGTTAGGGCAGTTATTAAACCTATCCCACTCTCTAGATACCCCTTAGCACGTAAAGGAATATTATTTGGGGGTCCAGCCATGGAGAAGAGTTTAGACACTAGGATAAGATAAGGAACACACCCATTATAAAGAAATCACATTAGGATTCTCTTTTTCAGCTGTTCCTTAAAACACTACTGCTTAGGAAATCTATTGGAGGCAGAAGCAGTCAAGGGTAGCCTAGGGTTAGGGTTAGGCTTAGGGTTAGGCTTAGGGTACGGCTTAGGGTACGGGTTCGGGGAGGGGTGCGGGTACGGCGTAGGGTATGGGTTAGGGTTAGGGTTAGGGTTAGTGTTAGGGTTAGGGCTCGGTTTAGGGTACGGGTTAGGATTAGGGTACGTGTTAGGGTTAGGGTAGGGTTTAGGGTTAGGGTACGCGTTAGGGTTAGGGTAGTTAGTAAACCTATCCCACTCTCTAGATACCCCTTAGCACGTAAAGGAATATTATTTGGTGGTCCAGCCATGGAGAAGAGTTTAGACACTAGGATAAGATAAGGAACACACCCATTATAAAGAAATCACATTAGGATTCTCTGTTTAAGCTGTCCCTTAAAACACTAGTGCTTAGGAAATCTATTGGAGGCAGAAGCAGTCAAGGGTAGCCTAGGGTTAGGGTTAGGCTTAGGGTTAGGCTTAGGGTACGGCTTAGGGTACGGGTTCAGGGAGGGGTTCGGGTACGGCGTAGGGTATGGGTGAGTGTTAGGTTTAGGGTTAGTGTTAGGGTTAGGGCTCGGTTTAGGGTACGGGTTAGGATTAGGGTAGGTGTTAGGGTTAGGGTAGGGGCTAGGGTTAGGGTACGCGTTCGGGTTAGGGTAGTTAGTAAACCTATCCCACTCTCTAGATACCCCTTAGCACGTAAAGAATATTATTTGGGGGTCCAGCCATGGAGAAGAGTTTAGACACTAGGATAAGATAAGGAACACACCCATTATAAAGAAATCACATTAGGATTCTCTTTTTAAGCTGTTCCTTCAAACACTAGTGCTTAGGAAATCTATTGGAGGCAGAAGCAGTCAAGGGCAGCCTAGGGTTAGGGTTAGGCTTAGGGTTAGGCTTAGGGTACGGCTTAGGGTTCGGGTTCGGGGAGGGGTTCGGGTACGGCGTAGGGTATGGGTTAGTGTTAGGGTTAGGGTTAGTGTTAGGGTTAGGGCTCGGTTTAGGGTACGGGTTAGGATTAGGGTACGTGTTAGGGTTAGGGTAGGGGTTAGGGTTAGGGTACGCGTTAGGGTTAGGGTAGTTATTAAACCTATCCCACTCTCTAGATACCCCTTAGCACGTAAAGGAATATTATTTGGGGGTCCAGCCATGGAGAAGAGTTTAGACACTAGGATAAGATAAGGAACACACCCATTGTAAAGAAATCACATTAGGATTCTCTTTTTAAGCTGTCCCTTAAAACACTAGTGCTTAGGAAATCTGTTGGAGGAAGAAGCAGTCAAGGGTAGCCTAGGGTTAGGGTTAGGCTTAGGGTTAGGCTTAGGGTACGGCTTAGGGTACGGGTTCGGGGAGGGGTTCGGGTACGGCATAGGGTATGGGTTAGGGTTAGGGTTAGGGCTAGTGTTAGGGTTAGGGCTCGGTTTAGGGTACGGGTTAGGATTAGGGTACGTGTTAGGGTTAGGGTAGGGGTTAGGGTTAGGGTACGCGTTAGGGTTAGGGTAGTTAGTAAACCTATCCCACTCTCTAGATACCCCTTAGCACGTAAAGGAATATTATTTGGGGGTCCAGCCATGGAGAAGAGTTTAGACACTAGGATAAGATAAGGAACACACCCATTATAAAGAAATCACATTAGGATTCTCTTTTTCAGCTGTTCCTTAAAACACAAGTGCTTAGGAAATCTATTGGAGGCAGAAGCAGTCAAGGGTAGCCTAGGGTTAGGGTTAGGCTTAGGGTTAGGCTTAGGGTACGGCTTAGGGTACGGGTTCGGGGAGGGGTTCGGGTACGGCGTAGGGTATGGGTTAGGGTTAGGGTTAGTGTTAGGGTTAGGGCTCGGTTTAGGGTACGGGTTAGGATTAGGATACGAGTTAGGGTTAGGGTAGGGGTTAGGGTTAGGGTACGCGTTAGGGTTAGGGTAGTTATTAAACCTATCCCACTCTCTACATACCCCTTAGAACGTAAAGGAATATTATTTGGGGGTCCAGCCATGGAGAAGAGTTTAGACACTAGGATAAGATAAGGAACACACCCATTATAAAGAAATCACATTAGGATTCTCTTTTTAAGCTGTTCCTTAAAACACTAGTGCTTAGGAAATCTATTGGAGGCAGAAGCAGTCAAGGGTAGCCTAGGGTTAGGGTTAGGCTTAGGGTTAGGGTTAGGGTACGGCTGAGGGTACGGGTTCGGGGAGGGCTTCGGGTACGGCGTAGGGTATGGGTTAGGGTTAGGGTTAGGGTTAGTTTTAGCTTTAGAGCTCGGTTTAGGGTATGGGTTAGGATTAGGGTACGTGTTAGGGTTAGGGTAGGGGTTAGTGTTAGGGTACGCGTTAGGGTTAGGGTAGTTATTAAACCTATCCCACTCTCTAGATACCCCTTAGCACGTAAAGGAATATTATTTGGGGGTCCAGCCATGGAGAAGAGTTTAGACACTCGGATAAGATAAGGAACACACCCATTATAAAGAAATCACATTAGGATTCTCTTTTTAAGCTGTTCCTTAAAACACTAGTGCTTAGGAAATCTATTGGAGGCAGAAGCAGTCAAGGGTAGCCTAGGGTTAGGGTTAGGCTTAGGGTTAGGCTTAGGGTACGGGTTAGGCTTAGGGTACGGCTTAGGGTACGGGTTCGGGGAGGGGTTCGGGTACGGCGTAGGGTATGGGTTAGGGTTAGGTTTAGGGTTAGTGTTAGGGTTAGGGCTCGGTTTAGGGTACGGGTTAGGATTAGGATACGAGTTAGGGTTAGGGTAGGGGTTAGGGTTAGGGTACGCGTTAGGGTTAGGGTAGTTAGTAAACCTATCCCACTCTCTAGAAACCCCTTAGCACGTAAAGGAATATTATTTGGGGGTCCAGCCATGGAGAAGAGTTTAGACACTAGGATAAGATAAGGAACACACCCATTATGAAGAAATCACATTAGGATTCTCTTTTTAAGCTGTTCCTTCAAACACTAGTGCTTAGGAAATCTATTGGAGGCAGAAGCAGTCAAGGGCAGCCTAGGGTTAGGGTTAGGCTTAGGGTTAGGCTTAGGGTACGGCTTAGGGTTCGGGTTCGGGGAGGGGTTCGGGTACGGCGTAGGGTATGGGTTAGTGTTAGGGTTAGGGTTAGTGTTAGGGTTAGGGCTCGGTTTAGGGTACGGGTTAGGATTAGGGTACGTGTTAGGGTTAGGGTAGGGGTTAGGGTTAGGGTACGCGTTAGGGTTAGGGTAGTTATTAAACCTATCCCACTCTCTAGATACCCCTTAGCACGTAAAGGAATATTATTTGGGGGTCCAGCCATGGAGAAGAGTTTAGACACTAGGATAAGATAAGGAACACACCCATTGTAAAGAAATCACATTAGGATTCTCTTTTTAAGCTGTCCCTTAAAACACTAGTGCTTAGGAAATCTATTGGAGGCAGAAGCAGTCAAGGGTAGCCTAGGGTTAGGGTTAGGCTTAGGGTTAGGCTTAGGGTACGGCTTAGGGTACGGGTTCGGGGAGGGGTTCGGGTACGGCATAGGGTATGGGTTAGGGTTAGGGTTAGGGCTCGGTTTAGGGTACGGGTTAGGATTAGGGTACGTGTTAGGGTTAGGGTAGGGGTTAGGGTTAGGGTACGCGTTAGGGTTAGGGTAGTTAGTAAACCTATCCCACTCTCTAGATACCCCTTAGCACGTAAAGGAATATTATTTGGGGGTCCAGCCATGGAGAAGAGTTTAGACACTAGGATAAGATAAGGAACACACCCATTATAAAGAAATCACATTAGGATTCTCTTTTTCAGCTGTTCCTTAAAACACAAGTGCTTAGGAAATCTATTGGAGGCAGAAGCAGTCAAGGGTAGCCTAGGGTTAGGGTTAGGCTTAGGGTTAGGCTTAGGGTACGGCTTAGGGTACGGGTTCGGGGAGGGGTTCGGGTACGGCGTAGGGTATGGGTTAGGGTTAGGGTTAGTGTTAGGGTTAGGGCTCGGTTTAGGGTACGGGTTAGGATTAGGATACGAGTTAGGGTTAGGGTAGGGGTTAGGGTTAGGGTACGCGTTAGGGTTAGGGTAGTTATTAAACCTATCCCACTCTCTACATACCCCTTAGAACGTAAAGGAATATTATTTGGGGGTCCAGCCATGGAGAAGAGTTTAGACACTAGGATAAGATAAGGAACACACCCATTATAAAGAAATCACATTAGGATTCTCTTTTTAAGCTGTTCCTTAAAACACTAGTGCTTAGGAAATCTATTGGAGGCAGAAGCAGTAAAGGGTAGCCTAGGGTTAGGGTTAGGCTTAGGGTTAGGGTTAGGGTACGGCTGAGGGTACGGGTTCGGGGAGGGCTTCGGGTACGGCGTAGGGTATGGGTTAGGGTTAGGGTTAGGGTTAGTTTTAGCTTTAGAGCTCGGTTTAGGGTACGGGTTAGGATTAGGGTACGTGTTAGGGTTAGGGTAGGGGTTAGTGTTAGGGTACGCGTTAGGGTTAGGGTAGTTATTAAACCTATCCCACTCTCTAGATACCCCTTAGCACGTAAAGGAATATTATTTGGGGGTCCAGCCATGGAGAAGAGTTTAGACACTCGGATAAGATAAGGAACACACCCATTATAAAGAAATCACATTAGGATTCTCTTTTTAAGCTGTTCCTTAAAACACTAGTGCTTAGGAAATCTATTGGAGGCAGAAGCAGTCAAGGGTAGCCTAGGGTTAGGGTTAGGCTTAGGGTTAGGCTTAGGGTACGGGTTAGGCTTAGGGTACGGCTTAGGGTACGGGTTCGGGGAGGGGTTCGGGTACAGCGTAGGGTATGGGTTAGGGTTAGGGTTAGGGTTAGTGTTAGTTTTAGGGCTCGGTTTAGGGTATGGGTTAGGATTAGGGTATGTGTTAGGGTTAGGGTAGGGGTTAGAGTTAGGGTATGCGTTAGGGTTAGGGTAGTTATTAAACCTATCCCACTCTCTAGATACCCCTAAGCACGTAAAGGAATATTATTTGGGGGTCCAGCCATGGAGAAGAATTTAGACACTAGGATAAGATAAGGAACACACCCATTATAAAGAAATCACATTAGGATTCTCTTTTTCAGCTGTTCCTTAAAACACTACTGCTTAGGAAATCTATTGGAGGCAGAAGCAGTCAAGGGTAGCCTAGGGTTAGGGTTAGGCTTAGGGTTAGGCTTAGGGTACGGCTTAGGGTACGGGTTCGGGGAGGGGTGCGGGTACGGCGTAGGGTATGGGTTAGGGTTAGGGTTAGGGTTAGTGTTAGGGTTAGGGCTCGGTTTAGGGTACGGGTTAGGATTAGGGTACGTGTTAGGGTTAGGGTAGGGTTTAGGGTTAGGGTACGCATTAGGGTTAGGGTAGTTAGTAAACCTATCCCACTCTCTAGATACCCCTTAGCACGTAAAGGAATATTATTTGGTGGTCCAGCCATGGAGAAGAGTTTAGACACTAGGATAAGATAAGGAACACACCCATTATAAAGAAATCACATTAGGATTCTCTGTTTAAGCTGTCCCTTAAAACACTAGTGCTTAGGAAATCTATTGGAGGCAGAAGCAGTCAAGGGTAGCCTAGGGTTAGGGTTAGGCTTAGGGTTAGGCTTAGGGTACGGCTTAGGGTATGGGTTCAGGGAGGGGTTCGGGTACGGCGTAGGGTATGGGTTAGGGTTAGGGTTAGGGTTAGTGTTAGGTTTAGGGCTCGGTTTAGGGTACGGGTTAGGATTAGGGTAGGTGTTAGGGTTAGGGTAGGGGCTAGGGTTAGGGTACGCGTTAGGGTTAGGGTAGTTAGTAAACCTATCCCACTCTCTAGATACCCCTTAGCACGTAAAGGAATATTATTTGGGGGTCCAGCCATGGAGAAGAGTTTAGACACTAGGATAAGATAAGGAACACACCCATTATAAAGAAATCACATTAGGATTCTCTTTTTCAGCTGTTCCTTAAAACACTACTGCTTAGGAAATCTATTGGAGGCAGAAGCAGTCAAGGGTAGCCTAGGGTTAGGGTTAGGCTTAGGGTTAGGCTTATGGTACGGCTTAGGGTACGGGTTAGGAGAGGGGTTCAGGTACGGCGTAGGGTATGGGTTAGGGTTAGGGTTAGTGTTAGTTTTAGGGCTCGGTTTAGGGTATGGGTTAGGATTAGGGTATGTGTTAGGGTTAGGGTAGGGGTTAGGGTTAGGGTATGCGTTAGGGTTAGGGTAGTTATTAAACCTATCCCACTCTCTAGATACCCCTTAGCACGTAAAGGAATATTATTTGGGGGTCCAGCCATGGAGAAGAATTTAGACACTAGGATAACATAAGGAACACACCCATTATAAAGAAATCACATTAGGATTCTCTTTTTAAGCTGTTTCTTAAAACACTAGTGCTTAGGAAATCTATTGGAGGCAGAAGCAGTCAAGGGTAGCATAGGGTTAGGGATAGGCTTAGGGTTAGGGTTAGGGTACGGCTTAGGGTACGGGTTCGGGGAGGGGTGCGTGTACGGCATAGGGTATGGGTTAGGGTTAGGGTTAGGGTTAGTGTTAGGGTTAGGGCTCGGTTTAGGGTACGGGTTAGGATTAGTGTACATGTTAGGGTTAGGGTAGGGGTAAGGGTTAGGGTACGCGTTAGGGTTAGGGTAGTTATTAAACCTATCCCACTCTCTAGATACCCCTTAGCACGGAAAGGAATATTATTTGGGGGTCCAGCCATGGAGAAGAGTTTAGACACTAGGATAAGATAAGGAACACACCCATTATAAAGAAGTCACATTAGGATTCTCTTTTTCAGCTGTTCCTTAAAACACTAGTGCTTAGGAAATCTATTGGAGGCAGAAGCAGTCAAGGGTAGCCTAGGGTTAGGGTTAGGCTTAGGGTTAGGGTTAGGGTACGGTTTAGGGTACGGGTTCGGGTACGGCGTAGCGTATGGGTTAGGGTTAGGGTTAGGGTTAGTGTTAGGGTTAGGGCTCGGTTTAGGGTACGGGTTAGGATTAGGGTACGTGTTAGGGTTAGGGTAGGGGTTAGGGTTAGGGTACGCGTTAGGGTTAGGGTAGTTATTAAACCTATCCCACTCTCTAGATACCCCTTAGCACGTAAAGGAATATTATTTGGGGGTCCAGCCATTGAGAAGAGTTTAGACACTAGGATAAGATAAGGAACACACCCATTATAAAGAAGTCACATTAGGATTCTCTTTTTCAGCTGTTCCTTAAAACACTAGTGCTTAGGAAATCTATTGGAGGCAGAAGCAGTCAAGGGTAGCCTAGGGTTAGGGTTAGGCTTAGGGTTAGGGTTAGGGTACGGCTTAGGGTACGGGTTCGGGGAGGGGTTCGGGTACGGCGTAGGGTATGGGTTAGGGTTAGGGTTAGGGTTAGTGTTAGGGTTAGGGCTCGGTTTAGGGTATGGGTTAGGATTAGGGTACGTGTTAGGGTTAGGGTAGGGGTAAGGGTTAGGGTACGCGTTAGGGTTAGGGTAGTTATTAAACCTATCCCACTCTCTAGATACCCCTTAGCACGTAAAGGAATATTATTTGGGGGTCCAGCCATGGAGAAGAGTTTAGACACTCGGATAAGATAAGGAACACACCCATTATAAAGAAATCACATTAGGATTCTCTTTTTAAGCTGTTCCTTAAAACACTAGTGCTTAGGAAATCTATTGGAGGCAGAAGCACTCAAGGGTAGCCTAGGGTTAGGGTTAGGCTTAGGGTACGGCTTAGGGTACGGGTTCGGGGAGGGGTTCGGGTACGTCGTAGGGTATGGGTTAGGGTTAGGGTTAGGGTTAGTGTTAGGGTTAGGGCTCGGTTTAGGGTATGGGTTAGGATTAGGGTACGTGTTAGGTTTAGGGTAGGGGTTAGGGTTAGGGGACGCGTTAGGGTTAGGGCAGTTATTAAACCTATCCCACTCTCTAGATACCCCTTAGCACGTAAAGGAATATTATTTGGGGGTCCAGCCATGGAGAAGAGTTTAGACACTAGGATAAGATAAGGAACACACCCATTATAAAGAAATCACATTAGGATTCTCTTTTTCAGCTGTTCCTTAAAACACTACTGCTTAGGAAATCTATTGGAGGCAGAAGCAGTCAAGGGTAGCCTAGGGTTAGGGTTAGGCTTAGGGTTAGGCTTAGGGTACGGCTTAGGGTACGGGTTCGGGGAGGGGTGCGGGTACGGCGTAGGGTATGGGTTAGGGTTAGGGTTAGGGTTAGTGTTAGGGTTAGGGCTCGGTTTAGGGTACGGGTTAGGATTAGGGTACGTGTTAGGGTTAGGGTAGGGTTTAGGGTTAGGGTACGCGTTAGGGTTAGGGTAGTTAGTAAACCTATCCCACTCTCTAGATACCCCTTAGCACGTAAAGGAATATTATTTGGTGGTCCAGCCATGGAGAAGAGTTTAGACACTAGGATAAGATAAGGAACACACCCATTATAAAGAAATCACATTAGGATTCTCTGTTTAAGCTGTCCCTTAAAACACTAGTGCTTAGGAAATCTATTGGAGGCAGAAGCAGTCAAGGGTAGCCTAGGGTTAGGGTTAGGCTTAGGGTTAGGCTTAGGGTACGGCTTAGGGTACGGGTTCAGGGAGGGGTTCGGGTACGGCGTAGGGTATGGGTGAGTGTTAGGTTTAGGGTTAGTGTTAGGGTTAGGGCTCGGTTTAGGGTACGGGTTAGGATTAGGGTAGGTGTTAGGGTTAGGGTAGGGGCTAGGGTTAGGGTACGCGTTCGGGTTAGGGTAGTTAGTAAACCTATCCCACTCTCTAGATACCCCTTAGCACGTAAAGAATATTATTTGGGGGTCCAGCCATGGAGAAGAGTTTAGACACTAGGATAAGATAAGGAACACACCCATTATAAAGAAATCACATTAGGATTCTCTTTTTAAGCTGTTCCTTCAAACACTAGTGCTTAGGAAATCTATTGGAGGCAGAAGCAGTCAAGGGCAGCCTAGGGTTAGGGTTAGGCTTAGGGTTAGGCTTAGGGTACGGCTTAGGGTTCGGGTTCGGGGAGGGGTTCGGGTACGGCGTAGGGTATGGGTTAGTGTTAGGGTTAGGGTTAGTGTTAGGGTTAGGGCTCGGTTTAGGGTACGGGTTAGGATTAGGGTACGTGTTAGGGTTAGGGTAGGGGTTAGGGTTAGGGTACGCGTTAGGGTTAGGGTAGTTATTAAACCTATCCCACTCTCTAGATACCCCTTAGCACGTAAAGGAATATTATTTGGGGGTCCAGCCATGGAGAAGAGTTTAGACACTAGGATAAGATAAGGAACACACCCATTGTAAAGAAATCACATTAGGATTCTCTTTTTAAGCTGTCCCTTAAAACACTAGTGCTTAGGAAATCTGTTGGAGGAAGAAGCAGTCAAGGGTAGCCTAGGGTTAGGGTTAGGCTTAGGGTTAGGCTTAGGGTACGGCTTAGGGTACGGGTTCGGGGAGGGGTTCGGGTACGGCATAGGGTATGGGTTAGGGTTAGGGTTAGGGCTAGTGTTAGGGTTAGGGCTCGGTTTAGGGTACGGGTTAGGATTAGGGTACGTGTTAGGGTTAGGGTAGGGGTTAGGGTTAGGGTACGCGTTAGGGTTAGGGTAGTTAGTAAACCTATCCCACTCTCTAGATACCCCTTAGCACGTAAAGGAATATTATTTGGGGGTCCAGCCATGGAGAAGAGTTTAGACACTAGGATAAGATAAGGAACACACCCATTATAAAGAAATCACATTAGGATTCTCTTTTTCAGCTGTTCCTTAAAACACAAGTGCTTAGGAAATCTATTGGAGGCAGAAGCAGTCAAGGGTAGCCTAGGGTTAGGGTTAGGCTTAGGGTTAGGCTTAGGGTACGGCTTAGGGTACGGGTTCGGGGAGGGGTTCGGGTACGGCGTAGGGTATGGGTTAGGGTTAGGGTTAGTGTTAGGGTTAGGGCTCGGTTTAGGGTACGGGTTAGGATTAGGATACGAGTTAGGGTTAGGGTAGGGGTTAGGGTTAGGGTACGCGTTAGGGTTAGGGTAGTTATTAAACCTATCCCACTCTCTACATACCCCTTAGAACGTAAAGGAATATTATTTGGGGGTCCAGCCATGGAGAAGAGTTTAGACACTAGGATAAGATAAGGAGCACACCCATTATAAAGAAATCACATTAGGATTCTCTTTTTAAGCTGTTCCTTAAAACACTAGTGCTTAGGAAATCTATTGGAGGCAGAAGCAGTCAAGGGTAGCCTAGGGTTAGGGTTAGGCTTAGGGTTAGGGTTAGGGTACGGCTGAGGGTACGGGTTCGGGGAGGGCTTCGGGTACGGCGTAGGGTATGGGTTAGGGTTAGGGTTAGGGTTAGTTTTAGCTTTAGAGCTCGGTTTAGGGTATGGGTTAGGATTAGGGTACGTGTTAGGGTTAGGGTAGGGGTTAGTGTTAGGGTACGCGTTAGGGTTAGGGTAGTTATTAAACCTATCCCACTCTCTAGATACCCCTTAGCACGTAAAGGAATATTATTTGGGGGTCCAGCCATGGAGAAGAGTTTAGACACTCGGATAAGATAAGGAACACACCCATTATAAAGAAATCACATTAGGATTCTCTTTTTAAGCTGTTTCTTAAAACACTAGTGCTTAGGACATCTATTGGAGGCAGAAGCAGTCAAGGGTAGCATAGGGTTAGGGTTCGGCTTAGGGTTAGGGTTAGGGTACGGCTTAGGGTACGGGTTCGGGGAGGGGTGCGGGTACGGCGTAGGGTATGGGTTAGTGTTAGGGTTAGTGTTAGGGTTAGGGCTCGGTTTAGGGTACGGGTTAGGATTAGGGTACGTGTTAGGGTTAGGGTAGGGGTAAGGGTTAGGGTACGCGTTAGGGTTAGGGTAGTTAGTAAACCTATCCCACTCTCTAGATACCCCTTAGCACGTAAAGGAATATTATTTGGGGGTCCAGCCATGGAGAAGAGTTTAGACACTAGGATAAGATAAGGAACACACCCATTATAAAGAAATCACATTAGGATTCTCTTTTTAAGCTGTTCCTTAAAACACTAGTGCTTAGGAAATCTATTGGAGGCAGAAGAAGTCAAGGGTAGCCTAGGGTTAGGGTTAGGCTTAGGGTTAGGCTTAGGGTACGGCTTAGGGTACGGGTTCGGGGAGGGGTTCGGGTACGGCGTAGGGTATGGGTTAGGGTTAGGTTTAGGGTTAGTGTTAGGGTTAGGGCTCGGTTTAGGGTACGGGTTAGGATTAGGATACGAGTTAGGGTTAGGGTAGGGGTTAGGGTTAGGGTACGCGTTAGGGTTAGGGTAGTTAGTAAACCTATCCCACTCTCTAGAAACCCCTTAGCACGTAAAGGAATATTATTTGGGGGTCCAGCCATGGAGAAGAGTTTAGACACTAGGATAAGATAAGGAACACACCCATTATGAAGAAATCACATTAGGATTCTCTTTTTAAGCTGTTCCTTCAAACACTAGTGCTTAGGAAATCTATTGGAGGCAGAAGCAGTCAAGGGCAGCCTAGGGTTAGGGTTAGGCTTAGGGTTAGGCTTAGGGTACGGCTTAGGGTTCGGGTTCGGGGAGGGGTTCGGGTACGGCGTAGGGTATGGGTTAGTGTTAGGGTTAGGGTTAGTGTTAGGGTTAGGGCTCGGTTTAGGGTACGGGTTAGGATTAGGGTACGTGTTAGGGTTAGGGTAGGGGTTAGGGTTAGGGTACGCGTTAGGGTTAGGGTAGTTATTAAACCTATCCCACTCTCTAGATACCCCTTAGCACGTAAAGGAATATTATTTGGGGGTCCAGCCATGGAGAAGAGTTTAGACACTAGGATAAGATAAGGAACACACCCATTGTAAAGAAATCACATTAGGATTCTCTTTTTAAGCTGTCCCTTAAAACACTAGTGCTTAGGAAATCTATTGGAGGCAGAAGCAGTCAAGGGTAGCCTAGGGTTAGGGTTAGGCTTAGGGTTAGGCTTAGGGTACGGCTTAGGGTACGGGTTCGGGGAGGGGTTCGGGTACGGCATAGGGTATGGGTCAGGGTTAGGGTTAGGGCTCGGTTTAGGGTACGGGTTAGGATTAGGGTACGTGTTAGGGTTAGGGTAGGGGTTAGGGTTAGGGTACGCGTTAGGGTTAGGGTAGTTAGTAAACCTATCCCACTCTCTAGATACCCCTTAGCACGTAAAGGAATATTATTTGGGGGTCCAGCCATGGAGAAGAGTTTAGACACTAGGATAAGATAAGGAACACACCCATTATAAAGAAATCACATTAGGATTCTCTTTTTCAGCTGTTCCTTAAAACACAAGTGCTTAGGAAATCTATTGGAGGCAGAAGCAGTCAAGGGTAGCCTAGGGTTAGGGTTAGGCTTAGGGTTAGGCTTAGGGTACGGCTTAGGGTACGGGTTCGGGGAGGGGTTCGGGTACGGCGTAGGGTATGGGTTAGGGTTAGGGTTAGTGTTAGGGTTAGGGCTCGGTTTAGGGTACGGGTTAGGATTAGGATACGAGTTAGGGTTAGGGTAGGGGTTAGGGTTAGGGTACGCGTTAGGGTTAGGGTAGTTATTAAACCTATCCCACTCTCTACATACCCCTTAGAACGTAAAGGAATATTATTTGGGGGTCCAGCCATGGAGAAGAGTTTAGACACTAGGATAAGATAAGGAACACACCCATTATAAAGAAATCACATTAGGATTCTCTTTTTAAGCTGTTCCTTAAAACACTAGTGCTTAGGAAATCTATTGGAGGCAGAAGCAGTAAAGGGTAGCCTAGGGTTAGGGTTAGGCTTAGGGTTAGGGTTAGGGTACGGCTGAGGGTACGGGTTCGGGGAGGGCTTCGGGTACGGCGTAGGGTATGGGTTAGGGTTAGGGTTAGGGTTAGTTTTAGCTTTAGAGCTCGGTTTAGGGTACGGGTTAGGATTAGGGTACGTGTTAGGGTTAGGGTAGGGGTTAGTGTTAGGGTACGCGTTAGGGTTAGGGTAGTTATTAAACCTATCCCACTCTCTAGATACCCCTTAGCACGTAAAGGAATATTATTTGGGGGTCCAGCCATGGAGAAGAGTTTAGACACTCGGATAAGATAAGGAACACACCCATTATAAAAAAATCACATTAGGATTCTCTTTTTAAGCTGTTCCTTAAAACACTAGTGCTTAGGAAATCTATTGGAGGCAGAAGCAGTCAAGGGTAGCCTAGGGTTAGGGTTAGGCTTAGGGTTAGGCTTAGGGTACGGGTTAGGCTTAGGGTACGGCTTAGGGTACGGGTTCGGGGAGGGGTTCGGGTACAGCGTAGGGTATGGGTTAGGGTTAGGGTTAGGGTTAGTGTTAGTTTTAGGGCTCGGTTTAGGGTATGGGTTAGGATTAGGGTATGTGTTAGGGTTAGGGTAGGGGTTAGAGTTAGGGTATGCGTTAGGGTTAGGGTAGTTATTAAACCTATCCCACTCTCTAGATACCCCTAAGCACGTAAAGGAATATTATTTGGGGGTCCAGCCATGGAGAAGAATTTAGACACTAGGATAAGATAAGGAACACACCCATTATAAAGAAATCACATTAGGATTCTCTTTTTCAGCTGTTCCTTAAAACACTACTGCTTAGGAAATCTATTGGAGGCAGAAGCAGTCAAGGGTAGCATAGGGTTAGGGATAGGCTTAGGGTTAGGGTTAGGGTACGGCTTAGGGTACGGGTTCGGGGAGGGGTGCGTGTACGGCATAGGGTATGGGTTAGGGTTAGGGTTAGGGTTAGTGTTAGGGTTAGGGCTCGGTTTAGGGTACGGGTTAGGATTAGTGTACATGTTAGGGTTAGGGTAGGGGTAAGGGTTAGGGTACGCGTTAGGGTTAGGGTAGTTATTAAACCTATCCCACTCTCTAGATACCCCTTAGCACGGAAAGGAATATTATTTGGGGGTCCAGCCATGGAGAAGAGTTTAGACACTAGGATAAGATAAGGAACACACCCATTATAAAGAAGTCACATTAGGATTCTCTTTTTCAGCTGTTCCTTAAAACACTAGTGCTTAGGAAATCTATTGGAGGCAGAAGCAGTCAAGGGTAGCCTAGGGTTAGGGTTAGGCTTAGGGTTAGGGTTAGGGTACGGTTTAGGGTACGGGTTCGGGTACGGCGTAGCGTATGGGTTAGGGTTAGGGTTAGGGTTAGTGTTAGGGTTAGGGCTCGGTTTAGGGTACGGGTTAGGATTAGGGTACGTGTTAGGGTTAGGGTAGGGGTTAGGGTTAGGGTACGCGTTAGGGTTAGGGTAGTTATTAAACCTATCCCACTCTCTAGATACCCCTTAGCACGTAAAGGAATATTATTTGGGGGTCCAGCCATGGAGAAGAGTTTAGACACTAGGATAAGATAAGGAACACACCCATTATAAAGAAGTCACATTAGGATTCTCTTTTTCAGCTGTTCCTTAAAACACTAGTGCTTAGGAAATCTATTGGAGGCAGAAGCAGTCAAGGGTAGCCTAGGGTTAGGGTTAGGCTTAGGGTTAGGGTTAGGGTACGGCTTAGGGTACGGGTTCGGGGAGGGGTTCGGGTACGGCGTAGGGTATGGGTTAGGGTTAGGGTTAGGGTTAGTGTTAGGGTTAGGGCTCGGTTTAGGGTATGGGTTAGGATTAGGGTACGTGTTAGGGTTAGGGTAGGGGTAAGGGTTAGGGTACGCGTTAGGGTTAGGGTAGTTATTAAACCTATCCCACTCTCTAGATACCCCTTAGCACGTAAAGGAATATTATTTGGGGGTCCAGCCATGGAGAAGAGTTTAGACACTCGGATAAGATAAGGAACACACCCATTATAAAGAAATCACATTAGGATTCTCTTTTTAAGCTGTTCCTTAAAACACTAGTGCTTAGGAAATCTATTGGAGGCAGAAGCACTCAAGGGTAGCCTAGGGTTAGGGTTAGGCTTAGGGTACGGCTTAGGGTACGGGTTCGGGGAGGGGTTCGGGTACGGCGTAGGGTATGGGTTAGGGTTAGGGTTAGTGTTAGGGTTAGGGCTCGGTTTAGGGTACGGGTTAGGATTAGGATACGAGTTAGGGTTAGGGTAGGGGTTAGGGTTAGGGTACGCGTTAGGGTTAGGGTAGTTATTAAACCTATCCCACTCTCTACATACCCCTTAGAACGTAAAGGAATATTATTTGGGGGTCCAGCCATGGAGAAGAGTTTAGACACTAGGATAAGATAAGGAACACACCCATTATAAAGAAATCACATTAGGATTCTCTTTTTAAGCTGTTCCTTAAAACACTAGTGCTTAGGAAATCTATTGGAGGCAGAAGCAGTCAAGGGTAGCCTAGGGTTAGGGTTAGGCTTAGGGTTAGGGTTAGGGTACGGCTGAGGGTACGGGTTCGGGGAGGGCTTCGGGTACGGCGTAGGGTATGGGTTAGGGTTAGGGTTAGGGTTAGTTTTAGCTTTAGAGCTCGGTTTAGGGTATGGGTTAGGATTAGGGTACGTGTTAGGGTTAGGGTAGGGGTTAGTGTTAGGGTACGCGTTAGGGTTAGGGTAGTTATTAAACCTATCCCACTCTCTAGATACCCCTTAGCACGTAAAGGAATATTATTTGGGGGTCCAGCCATGGAGAAGAGTTTAGACACTCGGATAAGATAAGGAACACACCCATTATAAAGAAATCACATTAGGATTCTCTTTTTAAGCTGTTCCTTAAAACACTAGTGCTTAGGAAATCTATTGGAGGCAGAAGCAGTCAAGGGTAGCCTAGGGTTAGGGTTAGGCTTAGGGTTAGGCTTAGGGTACGGGTTAGGCTTAGGGTACGGCTTAGGGTACGGGTTCGGGGAGGGGTTCGGGTACGGCGTAGGGTATGGGTTAGGGTTAGGTTTAGGGTTAGTGTTAGGGTTAGGGCTCGGTTTAGGGTACGGGTTAGGATTAGGATACGAGTTAGGGTTAGGGTAGGGGTTAGGGTTAGGGTACGCGTTAGGGTTAGGGTAGTTAGTAAACCTATCCCACTCTCTAGAAACCCCTTAGCACGTAAAGGAATATTATTTGGGGGTCCAGCCATGGAGAAGAGTTTAGACACTAGGATAAGATAAGGAACACACCCATTATGAAGAAATCACATTAGGATTCTCTTTTTAAGCTGTTCCTTCAAACACTAGTGCTTAGGAAATCTATTGGAGGCAGAAGCAGTCAAGGGCAGCCTAGGGTTAGGGTTAGGCTTAGGGTTAGGCTTAGGGTACGGCTTAGGGTTCGGGTTCGGGGAGGGGTTCGGGTACGGCGTAGGGTATGGGTTAGTGTTAGGGTTAGGGTTAGTGTTAGGGTTAGGGCTCGGTTTAGGGTACGGGTTAGGATTAGGGTACGTGTTAGGGTTAGGGTAGGGGTTAGGGTTAGGGTACGCGTTAGGGTTAGGGTAGTTATTAAACCTATCCCACTCTCTAGATACCCCTTAGCACGTAAAGGAATATTATTTGGGGGTCCAGCCATGGAGAAGAGTTTAGACACTAGGATAAGATAAGGAACACACCCATTGTAAAGAAATCACATTAGGATTCTCTTTTTAAGCTGTCCCTTAAAACACTAGTGCTTAGGAAATCTATTGGAGGCAGAAGCAGTCAAGGGTAGCCTAGGGTTAGGGTTAGGCTTAGGGTTAGGCTTAGGGTACGGCTTAGGGTACGGGTTCGGGGAGGGGTTCGGGTACGGCATAGGGTATGGGTTAGGGTTAGGGTTAGGGCTCGGTTTAGGGTACGGGTTAGGATTAGGGTACGTGTTAGGGTTAGGGTAGGGGTTAGGGTTAGGGTACGCGTTAGGGTTAGGGTAGTTAGTAAACCTATCCCACTCTCTAGATACCCCTTAGCACGTAAAGGAATATTATTTGGGGGTCCAGCCATGGAGAAGAGTTTAGACACTAGGATAAGATAAGGAACACACCCATTATAAAGAAGTCACATTAGGATTCTCTTTTTCAGCTGTTCCTTAAAACACTAGTGCTTAGGAAATCTATTGGAGGCAGAAGCAGTCAAGGGTAGCCTAGGGTTAGGGTTAGGCTTAGGGTTAGGGTTAGGGTACGGCTTAGGGTACGGGTTCGGGGAGGGGTTCGGGTACGGCGTAGGGTATGGGTTAGGGTTAGGGTTAGGGTTAGTGTTAGGGTTAGGGCTCGGTTTAGGGTATGGGTTAGGATTAGGGTACGTGTTAGGGTTAGGGTAGGGGTAAGGGTTAGGGTACGCGTTAGGGTTAGGGTAGTTATTAAACCTATCCCACTCTCTAGATACCCCTTAGCACGTAAAGGAATATTATTTGGGGGTCCAGCCATGGAGAAGAGTTTAGACACTCGGATAAGATAAGGAACACACCCATTATAAAGAAATCACATTAGGATTCTCTTTTTAAGCTGTTCCTTAAAACACTAGTGCTTAGGAAATCTATTGGAGGCAGAAGCAGTCAAGGGTAGCCTAGGGTTAGGGTTAGGCTTAGGGTACGGCTTAGGGTACGGGTTCGGGGAGGGGTTCGGGTACGTCGTAGGGTATGGGTTAGGTTTAGGGTTAGGGTTAGTGTTAGGGTTAGGGCTCGGTTTAGGGTATGGGTTAGGATTAGGGTACGTGTTAGGTTTAGGGTAGGGGTTAGGGTTAGGGGACGCGTTAGGGTTAGGGCAGTTATTAAACCTATCCCACTCTCTAGATACCCCTTAGCACGTAAAGGAATATTATTTGGGGGTCCAGCCATGGAGAAGAGTTTAGACACTAGGATAAGATAAGGAACACACCCATTATAAAGAAATCACATTAGGATTCTCTTTTTCAGCTGTTCCTTAAAACACTACTGCTTAGGAAATCTATTGGAGGCAGAAGCAGTCAAGGGTAGCCTAGGGTTAGGGTTAGGCTTAGGGTTAGGCTTAGGGTACGGCTTAGGGTACGGGTTCGGGGAGGGGTGCGGGTACGGCGTAGGGTATGGGTTAGGGTTAGGGTTAGGGTTAGTGTTAGGGTTAGGGCTCGGTTTAGGGTACGGGTTAGGATTAGGGTACGTGTTAGGGTTAGGGTAGGGTTTAGGGTTAGGGTACGCGTTAGGGTTAGGGTAGTTAGTAAACCTATCCCACTCTCTAGATACCCCTTAGCACGTAAAGGAATATTATTTGGTGGTCCAGCCATGGAGAAGAGTTTAGACACTAGGATAAGATAAGGAACACACCCATTATAAAGAAATCACATTAGGATTCTCTGTTTAAGCTGTCCCTTAAAACACTAGTGCTTAGGAAATCTATTGGAGGCAGAAGCAGTCAAGGGTAGCCTAGGGTTAGGGTTAGGCTTAGGGTTAGGCTTAGGGTACGGCTTAGGGTACGGGTTCAGGGAGGGGTTCGGGTACGGCGTAGGGTATGGGTGAGTGTTAGGTTTAGGGTTAGTGTTAGGGTTAGGGCTCGGTTTAGGGTACGGGTTAGGATTAGGGTAGGTGTTAGGGTTAGGGTAGGGGCTAGGGTTAGGGTACGCGTTCGGGTTAGGGTAGTTAGTAAACCTATCCCACTCTCTAGATACCCCTTAGCACGTAAAGAATATTATTTGGGGGTCCAGCCATGGAGAAGAGTTTAGACACTAGGATAAGATAAGGAACACACCCATTATAAAGAAATCACATTAGGATTCTCTTTTTAAGCTGTTCCTTCAAACACTAGTGCTTAGGAAATCTATTGGAGGCAGAAGCAGTCAAGGGCAGCCTAGGGTTAGGGTTAGGCTTAGGGTTAGGCTTAGGGTACGGCTTAGGGTTCGGGTTCGGGGAGGGGTTCGGGTACGGCGTAGGGTATGGGTTAGTGTTAGGGTTAGGGTTAGTGTTAGGGTTAGGGCTCGGTTTAGGGTACGGGTTAGGATTAGGGTACGTGTTAGGGTTAGGGTAGGGGTTAGGGTTAGGGTACGCGTTAGGGTTAGGGTAGTTATTAAACCTATCCCACTCTCTAGATACCCCTTAGCACGTAAAGGAATATTATTTGGGGGTCCAGCCATGGAGAAGAGTTTAGACACTAGGATAAGATAAGGAACACACCCATTGTAAAGAAATCACATTAGGATTCTCTTTTTAAGCTGTCCCTTAAAACACTAGTGCTTAGGAAATCTGTTGGAGGAAGAAGCAGTCAAGGGTAGCCTAGGGTTAGGGTTAGGCTTAGGGTTAGGCTTAGGGTACGGCTTAGGGTACGGGTTCGGGGAGGGGTTCGGGTACGGCATAGGGTATGGGTTAGGGTTAGGGTTAGGGCTAGTGTTAGGGTTAGGGCTCGGTTTAGGGTACGGGTTAGGATTAGGGTACGTGTTAGGGTTAGGGTAGGGGTTAGGGTTAGGGTACGCGTTAGGGTTAGGGTAGTTAGTAAACCTATCCCACTCTCTAGATACCCCTTAGCACGTAAAGGAATATTATTTGGGGGTCCAGCCATGGAGAAGAGTTTAGACACTAGGATAAGATAAGGAACACACCCATTATAAAGAAATCACATTAGGATTCTCTTTTTCAGCTGTTCCTTAAAACACAAGTGCTTAGGAAATCTATTGGAGGCAGAAGCAGTCAAGGGTAGCCTAGGGTTAGGGTTAGGCTTAGGGTTAGGCTTAGGGTACGGCTTAGGGTACGGGTTCGGGGAGGGGTTCGGGTACGGCGTAGGGTATGGGTTAGGGTTAGGGTTAGTGTTAGGGTTAGGGCTCGGTTTAGGGTACGGGTTAGGATTAGGATACGAGTTAGGGTTAGGGTAGGGGTTAGGGTTAGGGTACGCGTTAGGGTTAGGGTAGTTATTAAACCTATCCCACTCTCTACATACCCCTTAGAACGTAAAGGAATATTATTTGGGGGTCCAGCCATGGAGAAGAGTTTAGACACTAGGATAAGATAAGGAACACACCCATTATAAAGAAATCACATTAGGATTCTCTTTTTAAGCTGTTCCTTAAAACACTAGTGCTTAGGAAATCTATTGGAGGCAGAAGCAGTCAAGGGTAGCCTAGGGTTAGGGTTAGGCTTAGGGTTAGGGTTAGGGTACGGCTGAGGGTACGGGTTCGGGGAGGGCTTCGGGTACGGCGTAGGGTATGGGTTAGGGTTAGGGTTAGGGTTAGTTTTAGCTTTAGAGCTCGGTTTAGGGTATGGGTTAGGATTAGGGTACGTGTTAGGGTTAGGGTAGGGGTTAGTGTTAGGGTACGCGTTAGGGTTAGGGTAGTTATTAAACCTATCCCACTCTCTAGATACCCCTTAGCACGTAAAGGAATATTATTTGGGGGTCCAGCCATGGAGAAGAGTTTAGACACTCGGATAAGATAAGGAACACACCCATTATAAAGAAATCACATTAGGATTCTCTTTTTAAGCTGTTCCTTAAAACACTAGTGCTTAGGAAATCTATTGGAGGCAGAAGCAGTCAAGGGTAGCCTAGGGTTAGGGTTAGGCTTAGGGTTAGGCTTAGGGTACGGGTTAGGCTTAGGGTACGGCTTAGGGTACGGGTTCGGGGAGGGGTTCGGGTACGGCGTAGGGTATGGGTTAGGGTTAGGTTTAGGGTTAGTGTTAGGGTTAGGGCTCGGTTTAGGGTACGGGTTAGGATTAGGATACGAGTTAGGGTTAGGGTAGGGGTTAGGGTTAGGGTACGCGTTAGGGTTAGGGTAGTTAGTAAACCTATCCCACTCTCTAGAAACCCCTTAGCACGTAAAGGAATATTATTTGGGGGTCCAGCCATGGAGAAGAGTTTAGACACTAGGATAAGATAAGGAACACACCCATTATGAAGAAATCACATTAGGATTCTCTTTTTAAGCTGTTCCTTCAAACACTAGTGCTTAGGAAATCTATTGGAGGCAGAAGCAGTCAAGGGCAGCCTAGGGTTAGGGTTAGGCTTAGGGTTAGGCTTAGGGTACGGCTTAGGGTTCGGGTTCGGGGAGGGGTTCGGGTACGGCGTAGGGTATGGGTTAGTGTTAGGGTTAGGGTTAGTGTTAGGGTTAGGGCTCGGTTTAGGGTACGGGTTAGGATTAGGGTACGTGTTAGGGTTAGGGTAGGGGTTAGGGTTAGGGTACGCGTTAGGGTTAGGGTAGTTATTAAACCTATCCCACTCTCTAGATACCCCTTAGCACGTAAAGGAATATTATTTGGGGGTCCAGCCATGGAGAAGAGTTTAGACACTAGGATAAGATAAGGAACACACCCATTGTAAAGAAATCACATTAGGATTCTCTTTTTAAGCTGTCCCTTAAAACACTAGTGCTTAGGAAATCTATTGGAGGCAGAAGCAGTCAAGGGTAGCCTAGGGTTAGGGTTAGGCTTAGGGTTAGGCTTAGGGTACGGCTTAGGGTACGGGTTCGGGGAGGGGTTCGGGTACGGCATAGGGTATGGGTTAGGGTTAGGGTTAGGGCTCGGTTTAGGGTACGGGTTAGGATTAGGGTACGTGTTAGGGTTAGGGTAGGGGTTAGGGTTAGGGTACGCGTTAGGGTTAGGGTAGTTAGTAAACCTATCCCACTCTCTAGATACCCCTTAGCACGTAAAGGAATATTATTTGGGGGTCCAGCCATGGAGAAGAGTTTAGACACTAGGATAAGATAAGGAACACACCCATTATAAAGAAATCACATTAGGATTCTCTTTTTCAGCTGTTCCTTAAAACACAAGTGCTTAGGAAATCTATTGGAGGCAGAAGCAGTCAAGGGTAGCCTAGGGTTAGGGTTAGGCTTAGGGTTAGGCTTAGGGTACGGCTTAGGGTACGGGTTCGGGGAGGGGTTCGGGTACGGCGTAGGGTATGGGTTAGGGTTAGGGTTAGTGTTAGGGTTAGGGCTCGGTTTAGGGTACGGGTTAGGATTAGGATACGAGTTAGGGTTAGGGTAGGGGTTAGGGTTAGGGTACGCGTTAGGGTTAGGGTAGTTATTAAACCTATCCCACTCTCTACATACCCCTTAGAACGTAAAGGAATATTATTTGGGGGTCCAGCCATGGAGAAGAGTTTAGACACTAGGATAAGATAAGGAACACACCCATTATAAAGAAATCACATTAGGATTCTCTTTTTAAGCTGTTCCTTAAAACACTAGTGCTTAGGAAATCTATTGGAGGCAGAAGCAGTAAAGGGTAGCCTAGGGTTAGGGTTAGGCTTAGGGTTAGGGTTAGGGTACGGCTGAGGGTACGGGTTCGGGGAGGGCTTCGGGTACGGCGTAGGGTATGGGTTAGGGTTAGGGTTAGGGTTAGTTTTAGCTTTAGAGCTCGGTTTAGGGTACGGGTTAGGATTAGGGTACGTGTTAGGGTTAGGGTAGGGGTTAGTGTTAGGGTACGCGTTAGGGTTAGGGTAGTTATTAAACCTATCCCACTCTCTAGATACCCCTTAGCACGTAAAGGAATATTATTTGGGGGTCCAGCCATGGAGAAGAGTTTAGACACTCGGATAAGATAAGGAACACACCCATTATAAAGAAATCACATTAGGATTCTCTTTTTAAGCTGTTCCTTAAAACACTAGTGCTTAGGAAATCTATTGGAGGCAGAAGCAGTCAAGGGTAGCCTAGGGTTAGGGTTAGGCTTAGGGTTAGGCTTAGGGTACGGGTTAGGCTTAGGGTACGGCTTAGGGTACGGGTTCGGGGAGGGGTTCGGGTACAGCGTAGGGTATGGGTTAGGGTTAGGGTTAGGGTTAGTGTTAGTTTTAGGGCTCGGTTTAGGGTATGGGTTAGGATTAGGGTATGTGTTAGGGTTAGGGTAGGGGTTAGAGTTAGGGTATGCGTTAGGGTTAGGGTAGTTATTAAACCTATCCCACTCTCTAGATACCCCTAAGCACGTAAAGGAATATTATTTGGGGGTCCAGCCATGGAGAAGAATTTAGACACTAGGATAAGATAAGGAACACACCCATTATAAAGAAATCACATTAGGATTCTCTTTTTCAGCTGTTCCTTAAAACACTACTGCTTAGGAAATCTATTGGAGGCAGAAGCAGTCAAGGGTAGCCTAGGGTTAGGGTTAGGCTTAGGGTTAGGCTTAGGGTACGGCTTAGGGTACGGGTTCGGGGAGGGGTGCGGGTACGGCGTAGGGTATGGGTTAGGGTTAGGGTTAGGGTTAGTGTTAGGGTTAGGGCTCGGTTTAGGGTACGGGTTAGGATTAGGGTACGTGTTAGGGTTAGGGTAGGGTTTAGGGTTAGGGTACGCATTAGGGTTAGGGTAGTTAGTAAACCTATCCCACTCTCTAGATACCCCTTAGCACGTAAAGGAATATTATTTGGTGGTCCAGCCATGGAGAAGAGTTTAGACACTAGGATAAGATAAGGAACACACCCATTATAAAGAAATCACATTAGGATTCTCTGTTTAAGCTGTCCCTTAAAACACTAGTGCTTAGGAAATCTATTGGAGGCAGAAG
This sequence comes from Balaenoptera borealis, assembly GCF_965194805.1. Taxonomy (NCBI): domain Eukaryota; kingdom Metazoa; phylum Chordata; class Mammalia; order Artiodactyla; family Balaenopteridae; genus Balaenoptera; species Balaenoptera borealis. The sequence goes on along the minus strand of NW_028122776.1, from coordinate 61,960 downwards.
CAGTCAAGGGTAGCCTAGGGTTAGGGTTAGGCTTAGGGTTAGGCTTAGGGTACGGCTTAGGGTATGGGTTCAGGGAGGGGTTCGGGTACGGCGTAGGGTATGGGTTAGGGTTAGGGTTAGGGTTAGTGTTAGGTTTAGGGCTCGGTTTAGGGTACGGGTTAGGATTAGGGTAGGTGTTAGGGTTAGGGTAGGGGCTAGGGTTAGGGTACGCGTTAGGGTTAGGGTAGTTAGTAAACCTATCCCACTCTCTAGATACCCCTTAGCACGTAAAGGAATATTATTTGGGGGTCCAGCCATGGAGAAGAGTTTAGACACTAGGATAAGATAAGGAACACACCCATTATAAAGAAATCACATTAGGATTCTCTTTTTCAGCTGTTCCTTAAAACACTACTGCTTAGGAAATCTATTGGAGGCAGAAGCAGTCAAGGGTAGCCTAGGGTTAGGGTTAGGCTTAGGGTTAGGCTTATGGTACGGCTTAGGGTACGGGTTAGGAGAGGGGTTCAGGTACGGCGTAGGGTATGGGTTAGGGTTAGGGTTAGTGTTAGTTTTAGGGCTCGGTTTAGGGTATGGGTTAGGATTAGGGTATGTGTTAGGGTTAGGGTAGGGGTTAGGGTTAGGGTATGCGTTAGGGTTAGGGTAGTTATTAAACCTATCCCACTCTCTAGATACCCCTTAGCACGTAAAGGAATATTATTTGGGGGTCCAGCCATGGAGAAGAATTTAGACACTAGGATAACATAAGGAACACACCCATTATAAAGAAATCACATTAGGATTCTCTTTTTAAGCTGTTTCTTAAAACACTAGTGCTTAGGAAATCTATTGGAGGCAGAAGCAGTCAAGGGTAGCATAGGGTTAGGGATAGGCTTAGGGTTAGGGTTAGGGTACGGCTTAGGGTACGGGTTCGGGGAGGGGTGCGTGTACGGCATAGGGTATGGGTTAGGGTTAGGGTTAGGGTTAGTGTTAGGGTTAGGGCTCGGTTTAGGGTACGGGTTAGGATTAGTGTACATGTTAGGGTTAGGGTAGGGGTAAGGGTTAGGGTACGCGTTAGGGTTAGGGTAGTTATTAAACCTATCCCACTCTCTAGATACCCCTTAGCACGGAAAGGAATATTATTTGGGGGTCCAGCCATGGAGAAGAGTTTAGACACTCGGATAAGATAAGGAACACACCCATTATAAAGAAGTCACATTAGGATTCTCTTTTTCAGCTGTTCCTTAAAACACTAGTGCTTAGGAAATCTATTGGAGGCAGAAGCAGTCAAGGGTAGCCTAGGGTTAGGGTTAGGCTTAGGGTTAGGGTTAGGGTACGGTTTAGGGTACGGGTTCGGGTACGGCGTAGCGTATGGGTTAGGGTTAGGGTTAGGGTTAGTGTTAGGGTTAGGGCTCGGTTTAGGGTACGGGTTAGGATTAGGGTACGTGTTAGGGTTAGGGTAGGGGTTAGGGTTAGGGTACGCGTTAGGGTTAGGGTAGTTATTAAACCTATCCCACTCTCTAGATACCCCTTAGCACGTAAAGGAATATTATTTGGGGGTCCAGCCATGGAGAAGAGTTTAGACACTAGGATAAGATAAGGAACACACCCATTATAAAGAAGTCACATTAGGATTCTCTTTTTCAGCTGTTCCTTAAAACACTAGTGCTTAGGAAATCTATTGGAGGCAGAAGCAGTCAAGGGTAGCCTAGGGTTAGGGTTAGGCTTAGGGTTAGGGTTAGGGTACGGCTTAGGGTACGGGTTCGGGGAGGGGTTCGGGTACGGCGTAGGGTATGGGTTAGGGTTAGGGTTAGGGTTAGTGTTAGGGTTAGGGCTCGGTTTAGGGTATGGGTTAGGATTAGGGTACGTGTTAGGGTTAGGGTAGGGGTAAGGGTTAGGGTACGCGTTAGGGTTAGGGTAGTTATTAAACCTATCCCACTCTCTAGATACCCCTTAGCACGTAAAGGAATATTATTTGGGGGTCCAGCCATGGAGAAGAGTTTAGACACTCGGATAAGATAAGGAACACACCCATTATAAAGAAATCACATTAGGATTCTCTTTTTAAGCTGTTCCTTAAAACACTAGTGCTTAGGAAATCTATTGGAGGCAGAAGCACTCAAGGGTAGCCTAGGGTTAGGGTTAGGCTTAGGGTACGGCTTAGGGTACGGGTTCGGGGAGGGGTTCGGGTACGTCGTAGGGTATGGGTTAGGGTTAGGGTTAGGGTTAGTGTTAGGGTTAGGGCTCGGTTTAGGGTATGGGTTAGGATTAGGGTACGTGTTAGGTTTAGGGTAGGGGTTAGGGTTAGGGGACGCGTTAGGGTTAGGGCAGTTATTAAACCTATCCCACTCTCTAGATACCCCTTAGCACGTAAAGGAATATTATTTGGGGGTCCAGCCATGGAGAAGAGTTTAGACACTAGGATAAGATAAGGAACACACCCATTATAAAGAAATCACATTAGGATTCTCTTTTTCAGCTGTTCCTTAAAACACTACTGCTTAGGAAATCTATTGGAGGCAGAAGCAGTCAAGGGTAGCCTAGGGTTAGGGTTAGGCTTAGGGTTAGGCTTAGGGTACGGCTTAGGGTACGGGTTCGGGGAGGGGTGCGGGTACGGCGTAGGGTATGGGTTAGGGTTAGGGTTAGGGTTAGTGTTAGGGTTAGGGCTCGGTTTAGGGTACGGGTTAGGATTAGGGTACGTGTTAGGGTTAGGGTAGGGTTTAGGGTTAGGGTACGCGTTAGGGTTAGGGTAGTTAGTAAACCTATCCCACTCTCTAGATACCCCTTAGCACGTAAAGGAATATTATTTGGTGGTCCAGCCATGGAGAAGAGTTTAGACACTAGGATAAGATAAGGAACACACCCATTATAAAGAAATCACATTAGGATTCTCTGTTTAAGCTGTCCCTTAAAACACTAGTGCTTAGGAAATCTATTGGAGGCAGAAGCAGTCAAGGGTAGCCTAGGGTTAGGGTTAGGCTTAGGGTTAGGCTTAGGGTACGGCTTAGGGTACGGGTTCAGGGAGGGGTTCGGGTACGGCGTAGGGTATGGGTGAGTGTTAGGTTTAGGGTTAGTGTTAGGGTTAGGGCTCGGTTTAGGGTACGGGTTAGGATTAGGGTAGGTGTTAGGGTTAGGGTAGGGGCTAGGGTTAGGGTACGCGTTCGGGTTAGGGTAGTTAGTAAACCTATCCCACTCTCTAGATACCCCTTAGCACGTAAAGAATATTATTTGGGGGTCCAGCCATGGAGAAGAGTTTAGACACTAGGATAAGATAAGGAACACACCCATTATAAAGAAATCACATTAGGATTCTCTTTTTAAGCTGTTCCTTCAAACACTAGTGCTTAGGAAATCTATTGGAGGCAGAAGCAGTCAAGGGCAGCCTAGGGTTAGGGTTAGGCTTAGGGTTAGGCTTAGGGTACGGCTTAGGGTTCGGGTTCGGGGAGGGGTTCGGGTACGGCGTAGGGTATGGGTTAGTGTTAGGGTTAGGGTTAGTGTTAGGGTTAGGGCTCGGTTTAGGGTACGGGTTAGGATTAGGGTACGTGTTAGGGTTAGGGTAGGGGTTAGGGTTAGGGTACGCGTTAGGGTTAGGGTAGTTATTAAACCTATCCCACTCTCTAGATACCCCTTAGCACGTAAAGGAATATTATTTGGGGGTCCAGCCATGGAGAAGAGTTTAGACACTAGGATAAGATAAGGAACACACCCATTGTAAAGAAATCACATTAGGATTCTCTTTTTAAGCTGTCCCTTAAAACACTAGTGCTTAGGAAATCTGTTGGAGGAAGAAGCAGTCAAGGGTAGCCTAGGGTTAGGGTTAGGCTTAGGGTTAGGCTTAGGGTACGGCTTAGGGTACGGGTTCGGGGAGGGGTTCGGGTACGGCATAGGGTATGGGTTAGGGTTAGGGTTAGGGCTAGTGTTAGGGTTAGGGCTCGGTTTAGGGTACGGGTTAGGATTAGGGTACGTGTTAGGGTTAGGGTAGGGGTTAGGGTTAGGGTACGCGTTAGGGTTAGGGTAGTTAGTAAACCTATCCCACTCTCTAGATACCCCTTAGCACGTAAAGGAATATTATTTGGGGGTCCAGCCATGGAGAAGAGTTTAGACACTAGGATAAGATAAGGAACACACCCATTATAAAGAAATCACATTAGGATTCTCTTTTTCAGCTGTTCCTTAAAACACAAGTGCTTAGGAAATCTATTGGAGGCAGAAGCAGTCAAGGGTAGCCTAGGGTTAGGGTTAGGCTTAGGGTTAGGCTTAGGGTACGGCTTAGGGTACGGGTTCGGGGAGGGGTTCGGGTACGGCGTAGGGTATGGGTTAGGGTTAGGGTTAGTGTTAGGGTTAGGGCTCGGTTTAGGGTACGGGTTAGGATTAGGATACGAGTTAGGGTTAGGGTAGGGGTTAGGGTTAGGGTACGCGTTAGGGTTAGGGTAGTTATTAAACCTATCCCACTCTCTACATACCCCTTAGAACGTAAAGGAATATTATTTGGGGGTCCAGCCATGGAGAAGAGTTTAGACACTAGGATAAGATAAGGAGCACACCCATTATAAAGAAATCACATTAGGATTCTCTTTTTAAGCTGTTCCTTAAAACACTAGTGCTTAGGAAATCTATTGGAGGCAGAAGCAGTCAAGGGTAGCCTAGGGTTAGGGTTAGGCTTAGGGTTAGGGTTAGGGTACGGCTGAGGGTACGGGTTCGGGGAGGGCTTCGGGTACGGCGTAGGGTATGGGTTAGGGTTAGGGTTAGGGTTAGTTTTAGCTTTAGAGCTCGGTTTAGGGTATGGGTTAGGATTAGGGTACGTGTTAGGGTTAGGGTAGGGGTTAGTGTTAGGGTACGCGTTAGGGTTAGGGTAGTTATTAAACCTATCCCACTCTCTAGATACCCCTTAGCACGTAAAGGAATATTATTTGGGGGTCCAGCCATGGAGAAGAGTTTAGACACTCGGATAAGATAAGGAACACACCCATTATAAAGAAATCACATTAGGATTCTCTTTTTAAGCTGTTTCTTAAAACACTAGTGCTTAGGACATCTATTGGAGGCAGAAGCAGTCAAGGGTAGCATAGGGTTAGGGTTCGGCTTAGGGTTAGGGTTAGGGTACGGCTTAGGGTACGGGTTCGGGGAGGGGTGCGGGTACGGCGTAGGGTATGGGTTAGTGTTAGGGTTAGTGTTAGGGTTAGGGCTCGGTTTAGGGTACGGGTTAGGATTAGGGTACGTGTTAGGGTTAGGGTAGGGGTAAGGGTTAGGGTACGCGTTAGGGTTAGGGTAGTTAGTAAACCTATCCCACTCTCTAGATACCCCTTAGCACGTAAAGGAATATTATTTGGGGGTCCAGCCATGGAGAAGAGTTTAGACACTAGGATAAGATAAGGAACACACCCATTATAAAGAAATCACATTAGGATTCTCTTTTTAAGCTGTTCCTTAAAACACTAGTGCTTAGGAAATCTATTGGAGGCAGAAGAAGTCAAGGGTAGCCTAGGGTTAGGGTTAGGCTTAGGGTTAGGCTTAGGGTACGGCTTAGGGTACGGGTTCGGGGAGGGGTTCGGGTACGGCGTAGGGTATGGGTTAGGGTTAGGTTTAGGGTTAGTGTTAGGGTTAGGGCTCGGTTTAGGGTACGGGTTAGGATTAGGATACGAGTTAGGGTTAGGGTAGGGGTTAGGGTTAGGGTACGCGTTAGGGTTAGGGTAGTTAGTAAACCTATCCCACTCTCTAGAAACCCCTTAGCACGTAAAGGAATATTATTTGGGGGTCCAGCCATGGAGAAGAGTTTAGACACTAGGATAAGATAAGGAACACACCCATTATGAAGAAATCACATTAGGATTCTCTTTTTAAGCTGTTCCTTCAAACACTAGTGCTTAGGAAATCTATTGGAGGCAGAAGCAGTCAAGGGCAGCCTAGGGTTAGGGTTAGGCTTAGGGTTAGGCTTAGGGTACGGCTTAGGGTTCGGGTTCGGGGAGGGGTTCGGGTACGGCGTAGGGTATGGGTTAGTGTTAGGGTTAGGGTTAGTGTTAGGGTTAGGGCTCGGTTTAGGGTACGGGTTAGGATTAGGGTACGTGTTAGGGTTAGGGTAGGGGTTAGGGTTAGGGTACGCGTTAGGGTTAGGGTAGTTATTAAACCTATCCCACTCTCTAGATACCCCTTAGCACGTAAAGGAATATTATTTGGGGGTCCAGCCATGGAGAAGAGTTTAGACACTAGGATAAGATAAGGAACACACCCATTGTAAAGAAATCACATTAGGATTCTCTTTTTAAGCTGTCCCTTAAAACACTAGTGCTTAGGAAATCTATTGGAGGCAGAAGCAGTCAAGGGTAGCCTAGGGTTAGGGTTAGGCTTAGGGTTAGGCTTAGGGTACGGCTTAGGGTACGGGTTCGGGGAGGGGTTCGGGTACGGCATAGGGTATGGGTCAGGGTTAGGGTTAGGGCTCGGTTTAGGGTACGGGTTAGGATTAGGGTACGTGTTAGGGTTAGGGTAGGGGTTAGGGTTAGGGTACGCGTTAGGGTTAGGGTAGTTAGTAAACCTATCCCACTCTCTAGATACCCCTTAGCACGTAAAGGAATATTATTTGGGGGTCCAGCCATGGAGAAGAGTTTAGACACTAGGATAAGATAAGGAACACACCCATTATAAAGAAATCACATTAGGATTCTCTTTTTCAGCTGTTCCTTAAAACACAAGTGCTTAGGAAATCTATTGGAGGCAGAAGCAGTCAAGGGTAGCCTAGGGTTAGGGTTAGGCTTAGGGTTAGGCTTAGGGTACGGCTTAGGGTACGGGTTCGGGGAGGGGTTCGGGTACGGCGTAGGGTATGGGTTAGGGTTAGGGTTAGTGTTAGGGTTAGGGCTCGGTTTAGGGTACGGGTTAGGATTAGGATACGAGTTAGGGTTAGGGTAGGGGTTAGGGTTAGGGTACGCGTTAGGGTTAGGGTAGTTATTAAACCTATCCCACTCTCTACATACCCCTTAGAACGTAAAGGAATATTATTTGGGGGTCCAGCCATGGAGAAGAGTTTAGACACTAGGATAAGATAAGGAACACACCCATTATAAAGAAATCACATTAGGATTCTCTTTTTAAGCTGTTCCTTAAAACACTAGTGCTTAGGAAATCTATTGGAGGCAGAAGCAGTAAAGGGTAGCCTAGGGTTAGGGTTAGGCTTAGGGTTAGGGTTAGGGTACGGCTGAGGGTACGGGTTCGGGGAGGGCTTCGGGTACGGCGTAGGGTATGGGTTAGGGTTAGGGTTAGGGTTAGTTTTAGCTTTAGAGCTCGGTTTAGGGTACGGGTTAGGATTAGGGTACGTGTTAGGGTTAGGGTAGGGGTTAGTGTTAGGGTACGCGTTAGGGTTAGGGTAGTTATTAAACCTATCCCACTCTCTAGATACCCCTTAGCACGTAAAGGAATATTATTTGGGGGTCCAGCCATGGAGAAGAGTTTAGACACTCGGATAAGATAAGGAACACACCCATTATAAAAAAATCACATTAGGATTCTCTTTTTAAGCTGTTCCTTAAAACACTAGTGCTTAGGAAATCTATTGGAGGCAGAAGCAGTCAAGGGTAGCCTAGGGTTAGGGTTAGGCTTAGGGTTAGGCTTAGGGTACGGGTTAGGCTTAGGGTACGGCTTAGGGTACGGGTTCGGGGAGGGGTTCGGGTACAGCGTAGGGTATGGGTTAGGGTTAGGGTTAGGGTTAGTGTTAGTTTTAGGGCTCGGTTTAGGGTATGGGTTAGGATTAGGGTATGTGTTAGGGTTAGGGTAGGGGTTAGAGTTAGGGTATGCGTTAGGGTTAGGGTAGTTATTAAACCTATCCCACTCTCTAGATACCCCTAAGCACGTAAAGGAATATTATTTGGGGGTCCAGCCATGGAGAAGAATTTAGACACTAGGATAAGATAAGGAACACACCCATTATAAAGAAATCACATTAGGATTCTCTTTTTCAGCTGTTCCTTAAAACACTACTGCTTAGGAAATCTATTGGAGGCAGAAGCAGTCAAGGGTAGCATAGGGTTAGGGATAGGCTTAGGGTTAGGGTTAGGGTACGGCTTAGGGTACGGGTTCGGGGAGGGGTGCGTGTACGGCATAGGGTATGGGTTAGGGTTAGGGTTAGGGTTAGTGTTAGGGTTAGGGCTCGGTTTAGGGTACGGGTTAGGATTAGTGTACATGTTAGGGTTAGGGTAGGGGTAAGGGTTAGGGTACGCGTTAGGGTTAGGGTAGTTATTAAACCTATCCCACTCTCTAGATACCCCTTAGCACGGAAAGGAATATTATTTGGGGGTCCAGCCATGGAGAAGAGTTTAGACACTAGGATAAGATAAGGAACACACCCATTATAAAGAAGTCACATTAGGATTCTCTTTTTCAGCTGTTCCTTAAAACACTAGTGCTTAGGAAATCTATTGGAGGCAGAAGCAGTCAAGGGTAGCCTAGGGTTAGGGTTAGGCTTAGGGTTAGGGTTAGGGTACGGTTTAGGGTACGGGTTCGGGTACGGCGTAGCGTATGGGTTAGGGTTAGGGTTAGGGTTAGTGTTAGGGTTAGGGCTCGGTTTAGGGTACGGGTTAGGATTAGGGTACGTGTTAGGGTTAGGGTAGGGGTTAGGGTTAGGGTACGCGTTAGGGTTAGGGTAGTTATTAAACCTATCCCACTCTCTAGATACCCCTTAGCACGTAAAGGAATATTATTTGGGGGTCCAGCCATGGAGAAGAGTTTAGACACTAGGATAAGATAAGGAACACACCCATTATAAAGAAGTCACATTAGGATTCTCTTTTTCAGCTGTTCCTTAAAACACTAGTGCTTAGGAAATCTATTGGAGGCAGAAGCAGTCAAGGGTAGCCTAGGGTTAGGGTTAGGCTTAGGGTTAGGGTTAGGGTACGGCTTAGGGTACGGGTTCGGGGAGGGGTTCGGGTACGGCGTAGGGTATGGGTTAGGGTTAGGGTTAGGGTTAGTGTTAGGGTTAGGGCTCGGTTTAGGGTATGGGTTAGGATTAGGGTACGTGTTAGGGTTAGGGTAGGGGTAAGGGTTAGGGTACGCGTTAGGGTTAGGGTAGTTATTAAACCTATCCCACTCTCTAGATACCCCTTAGCACGTAAAGGAATATTATTTGGGGGTCCAGCCATGGAGAAGAGTTTAGACACTCGGATAAGATAAGGAACACACCCATTATAAAGAAATCACATTAGGATTCTCTTTTTAAGCTGTTCCTTAAAACACTAGTGCTTAGGAAATCTATTGGAGGCAGAAGCACTCAAGGGTAGCCTAGGGTTAGGGTTAGGCTTAGGGTACGGCTTAGGGTACGGGTTCGGGGAGGGGTTCGGGTACGTCGTAGGGTATGGGTTAGGGTTAGGGTTAGGGTTAGTGTTAGGGTTAGGGCTCGGTTTAGGGTATGGGTTAGGATTAGGGTACGTGTTAGGTTTAGGGTAGGGGTTAGGGTTAGGGGACGCGTTAGGGTTAGGGCAGTTATTAAACCTATCCCACTCTCTAGATACCCCTTAGCACGTAAAGGAATATTATTTGGGGGTCCAGCCATGGAGAAGAGTTTAGACACTAGGATAAGATAAGGAACACACCCATTATAAAGAAATCACATTAGGATTCTCTTTTTCAGCTGTTCCTTAAAACACTACTGCTTAGGAAATCTATTGGAGGCAGAAGCAGTCAAGGGTAGCCTAGGGTTAGGGTTAGGCTTAGGGTTAGGCTTAGGGTACGGCTTAGGGTACGGGTTCGGGGAGGGGTGCGGGTACGGCGTAGGGTATGGGTTAGGGTTAGGGTTAGGGTTAGTGTTAGGGTTAGGGCTCGGTTTAGGGTACGGGTTAGGATTAGGGTACGTGTTAGGGTTAGGGTAGGGTTTAGGGTTAGGGTACGCGTTAGGGTTAGGGTAGTTAGTAAACCTATCCCACTCTCTAGATACCCCTTAGCACGTAAAGGAATATTATTTGGTGGTCCAGCCATGGAGAAGAGTTTAGACACTAGGATAAGATAAGGAACACACCCATTATAAAGAAATCACATTAGGATTCTCTGTTTAAGCTGTCCCTTAAAACACTAGTGCTTAGGAAATCTATTGGAGGCAGAAGCAGTCAAGGGTAGCCTAGGGTTAGGGTTAGGCTTAGGGTTAGGCTTAGGGTACGGCTTAGGGTACGGGTTCAGGGAGGGGTTCGGGTACGGCGTAGGGTATGGGTGAGTGTTAGGTTTAGGGTTAGTGTTAGGGTTAGGGCTCGGTTTAGGGTACGGGTTAGGATTAGGGTAGGTGTTAGGGTTAGGGTAGGGGCTAGGGTTAGGGTACGCGTTCGGGTTAGGGTAGTTAGTAAACCTATCCCACTCTCTAGATACCCCTTAGCACGTAAAGAATATTATTTGGGGGTCCAGCCATGGAGAAGAGTTTAGACACTAGGATAAGATAAGGAACACACCCATTATAAAGAAATCACATTAGGATTCTCTTTTTAAGCTGTTCCTTCAAACACTAGTGCTTAGGAAATCTATTGGAGGCAGAAGCAGTCAAGGGCAGCCTAGGGTTAGGGTTAGGCTTAGGGTTAGGCTTAGGGTACGGCTTAGGGTTCGGGTTCGGGGAGGGGTTCGGGTACGGCATAGGGTATGGGTTAGGGTTAGGGTTAGGGCTAGTGTTAGGGTTAGGGCTCGGTTTAGGGTACGGGTTAGGATTAGGGTACGTGTTAGGGTTAGGGTAGGGGTTAGGGTTAGGGTACGCGTTAGGGTTAGGGTAGTTAGTAAACCTATCCCACTCTCTAGATACCCCTTAGCACGTAAAGGAATATTATTTGGGGGTCCAGCCATGGAGAAGAGTTTAGACACTAGGATAAGATAAGGAACACACCCATTATAAAGAAATCACATTAGGATTCTCTTTTTCAGCTGTTCCTTAAAACACAAGTGCTTAGGAAATCTATTGGAGGCAGAAGCAGTCAAGGGTAGCCTAGGGTTAGGGTTAGGCTTAGGGTTAGGCTTAGGGTACGGCTTAGGGTACGGGTTCGGGGAGGGGTTCGGGTACGGCGTAGGGTATGGGTTAGGGTTAGGGTTAGTGTTAGGGTTAGGGCTCGGTTTAGGGTACGGGTTAGGATTAGGATACGAGTTAGGGTTAGGGTAGGGGTTAGGGTTAGGGTACGCGTTAGGGTTAGGGTAGTTATTAAACCTATCCCACTCTCTACATACCCCTTAGAACGTAAAGGAATATTATTTGGGGGTCCAGCCATGGAGAAGAGTTTAGACACTAGGATAAGATAAGGAGCACACCCATTATAAAGAAATCACATTAGGATTCTCTTTTTAAGCTGTTCCTTAAAACACTAGTGCTTAGGAAATCTATTGGAGGCAGAAGCAGTCAAGGGTAGCCTAGGGTTAGGGTTAGGCTTAGGGTTAGGGTTAGGGTACGGCTGAGGGTACGGGTTCGGGGAGGGCTTCGGGTACGGCGTAGGGTATGGGTTAGGGTTAGGGTTAGGGTTAGTTTTAGCTTTAGAGCTCGGTTTAGGGTATGGGTTAGGATTAGGGTACGTGTTAGGGTTAGGGTAGGGGTTAGTGTTAGGGTACGCGTTAGGGTTAGGGTAGTTATTAAACCTATCCCACTCTCTAGATACCCCTTAGCACGTAAAGGAATATTATTTGGGGGTCCAGCCATGGAGAAGAGTTTAGACACTCGGATAAGATAAGGAACACACCCATTATAAAGAAATCACATTAGGATTCTCTTTTTAAGCTGTTTCTTAAAACACTAGTGCTTAGGACATCTATTGGAGGCAGAAGCAGTCAAGGGTAGCATAGGGTTAGGGTTCGGCTTAGGGTTAGGGTTAGGGTACGGCTTAGGGTACGGGTTCGGGGAGGGGTGCGGGTACGGCGTAGGGTATGGGTTAGTGTTAGGGTTAGTGTTAGGGTTAGGGCTCGGTTTAGGGTACGGGTTAGGATTAGGGTACGTGTTAGGGTTAGGGTAGGGGTAAGGGTTAGGGTACGCGTTAGGGTTAGGGTAGTTAGTAAACCTATCCCACTCTCTAGATACCCCTTAGCACGTAAAGGAATATTATTTGGGGGTCCAGCCATGGAGAAGAGTTTAGACACTAGGATAAGATAAGGAACACACCCATTATAAAGAAATCACATTAGGATTCTCTTTTTAAGCTGTTCCTTAAAACACTAGTGCTTAGGAAATCTATTGGAGGCAGAAGAAGTCAAGGGTAGCCTAGGGTTAGGGTTAGGCTTAGGGTTAGGCTTAGGGTACGGCTTAGGGTACGGGTTCGGGGAGGGGTTCGGGTACGGCGTAGGGTATGGGTTAGGGTTAGGTTTAGGGTTAGTGTTAGGGTTAGGGCTCGGTTTAGGGTACGGGTTAGGATTAGGATACGAGTTAGGGTTAGGGTAGGGGTTAGGGTTAGGGTACGCGTTAGGGTTAGGGTAGTTAGTAAACCTATCCCACTCTCTAGAAACCCCTTAGCACGTAAAGGAATATTATTTGGGGGTCCAGCCATGGAGAAGAGTTTAGACACTAGGATAAGATAAGGAACACACCCATTATGAAGAAATCACATTAGGATTCTCTTTTTAAGCTGTTCCTTCAAACACTAGTGCTTAGGAAATCTATTGGAGGCAGAAGCAGTCAAGGGCAGCCTAGGGTTAGGGTTAGGCTTAGGGTTAGGCTTAGGGTACGGCTTAGGGTTCGGGTTCGGGGAGGGGTTCGGGTACGGCGTAGGGTATGGGTTAGTGTTAGGGTTAGGGTTAGTGTTAGGGTTAGGGCTCGGTTTAGGGTACGGGTTAGGATTAGGGTACGTGTTAGGGTTAGGGTAGGGGTTAGGGTTAGGGTACGCGTTAGGGTTAGGGTAGTTATTAAACCTATCCCACTCTCTAGATACCCCTTAGCACGTAAAGGAATATTATTTGGGGGTCCAGCCATGGAGAAGAGTTTAGACACTAGGATAAGATAAGGAACACACCCATTGTAAAGAAATCACATTAGGATTCTCTTTTTAAGCTGTCCCTTAAAACACTAGTGCTTAGGAAATCTATTGGAGGCAGAAGCAGTCAAGGGTAGCCTAGGGTTAGGGTTAGGCTTAGGGTTAGGCTTAGGGTACGGCTTAGGGTACGGGTTCGGGGAGGGGTTCGGGTACGGCATAGGGTATGGGTCAGGGTTAGGGTTAGGGCTCGGTTTAGGGTACGGGTTAGGATTAGGGTACGTGTTAGGGTTAGGGTAGGGGTTAGGGTTAGGGTACGCGTTAGGGTTAGGGTAGTTAGTAAACCTATCCCACTCTCTAGATACCCCTTAGCACGTAAAGGAATATTATTTGGGGGTCCAGCCATGGAGAAGAGTTTAGACACTAGGATAAGATAAGGAACACACCCATTATAAAGAAATCACATTAGGATTCTCTTTTTCAGCTGTTCCTTAAAACACAAGTGCTTAGGAAATCTATTGGAGGCAGAAGCAGTCAAGGGTAGCCTAGGGTTAGGGTTAGGCTTAGGGTTAGGCTTAGGGTACGGCTTAGGGTACGGGTTCGGGGAGGGGTTCGGGTACGGCGTAGGGTATGGGTTAGGGTTAGGGTTAGTGTTAGGGTTAGGGCTCGGTTTAGGGTACGGGTTAGGATTAGGATACGAGTTAGGGTTAGGGTAGGGGTTAGGGTTAGGGTACGCGTTAGGGTTAGGGTAGTTATTAAACCTATCCCACTCTCTACATACCCCTTAGAACGTAAAGGAATATTATTTGGGGGTCCAGCCATGGAGAAGAGTTTAGACACTAGGATAAGATAAGGAACACACCCATTATAAAGAAATCACATTAGGATTCTCTTTTTAAGCTGTTCCTTAAAACACTAGTGCTTAGGAAATCTATTGGAGGCAGAAGCAGTAAAGGGTAGCCTAGGGTTAGGGTTAGGCTTAGGGTTAGGGTTAGGGTACGGCTGAGGGTACGGGTTCGGGGAGGGCTTCGGGTACGGCGTAGGGTATGGGTTAGGGTTAGGGTTAGGGTTAGTTTTAGCTTTAGAGCTCGGTTTAGGGTACGGGTTAGGATTAGGGTACGTGTTAGGGTTAGGGTAGGGGTTAGTGTTAGGGTACGCGTTAGGGTTAGGGTAGTTATTAAACCTATCCCACTCTCTAGATACCCCTTAGCACGTAAAGGAATATTATTTGGGGGTCCAGCCATGGAGAAGAGTTTAGACACTCGGATAAGATAAGGAACACACCCATTATAAAAAAATCACATTAGGATTCTCTTTTTAAGCTGTTCCTTAAAACACTAGTGCTTAGGAAATCTATTGGAGGCAGAAGCAGTCAAGGGTAGCCTAGGGTTAGGGTTAGGCTTAGGGTTAGGCTTAGGGTACGGGTTAGGCTTAGGGTACGGCTTAGGGTACGGGTTCGGGGAGGGGTTCGGGTACAGCGTAGGGTATGGGTTAGGGTTAGGGTTAGGGTTAGTGTTAGTTTTAGGGCTCGGTTTAGGGTATGGGTTAGGATTAGGGTATGTGTTAGGGTTAGGGTAGGGGTTAGAGTTAGGGTATGCGTTAGGGTTAGGGTAGTTATTAAACCTATCCCACTCTCTAGATACCCCTAAGCACGTAAAGGAATATTATTTGGGGGTCCAGCCATGGAGAAGAATTTAGACACTAGGATAAGATAAGGAACACACCCATTATAAAGAAATCACATTAGGATTCTCTTTTTCAGCTGTTCCTTAAAACACTACTGCTTAGGAAATCTATTGGAGGCAGAAGCAGTCAAGGGTAGCATAGGGTTAGGGATAGGCTTAGGGTTAGGGTTAGGGTACGGCTTAGGGTACGGGTTCGGGGAGGGGTGCGTGTACGGCATAGGGTATGGTTTAGGGTTAGGGTTAGGGTTAGTGTTAGGGTTAGGGCTCGGTTTAGGGTACGGGTTAGGATTAGTGTACATGTTAGGGTTAGGGTAGGGGTAAGGGTTAGGGTACGCGTTAGGGTTAGGGTAGTTATTAAACCTATCCCACTCTCTAGATACCCCTTAGCACGGAAAGGAATATTATTTGGGGGTCCAGCCATGGAGAAGAGTTTAGACACTAGGATAAGATAAGGAACACACCCATTATAAAGAAGTCACATTAGGATTCTCTTTTTCAGCTGTTCCTTAAAACACTAGTGCTTAGGAAATCTATTGGAGGCAGAAGCAGTCAAGGGTAGCCTAGGGTTAGGGTTAGGCTTAGGGTTAGGGTTAGGGTACGGTTTAGGGTACGGGTTCGGGTACGGCGTAGCGTATGGGTTAGGGTTAGGGTTAGGGTTAGTGTTAGGGTTAGGGCTCGGTTTAGGGTACGGGTTAGGATTAGGGTACGTGTTAGGGTTAGGGTAGGGGTTAGGGTTAGGGTACGCGTTAGGGTTAGGGTAGTTATTAAACCTATCCCACTCTCTAGATACCCCTTAGCACGTAAAGGAATATTATTTGGGGGTCCAGCCATGGAGAAGAGTTTAGACACTAGGATAAGATAAGGAACACACCCATTATAAAGAAGTCACATTAGGATTCTCTTTTTCAGCTGTTCCTTAAAACACTAGTGCTTAGGAAATCTATTGGAGGCAGAAGCAGTCAAGGGTAGCCTAGGGTTAGGGTTAGGCTTAGGGTTAGGGTTAGGGTACGGCTTAGGGTACGGGTTCGGGGAGGGGTTCGGGTACGGCGTAGGGTATGGGTTAGGGTTAGGGTTAGGGTTAGTGTTAGGGTTAGGGCTCGGTTTAGGGTATGGGTTAGGATTAGGGTACGTGTTAGGGTTAGGGTAGGGGTAAGGGTTAGGGTACGCGTTAGGGTTAGGGTAGTTATTAAACCTATCCCACTCTCTAGATACCCCTTAGCACGTAAAGGAATATTATTTGGGGGTCCAGCCATGGAGAAGAGTTTAGACACTCGGATAAGATAAGGAACACACCCATTATAAAGAAATCACATTAGGATTCTCTTTTTAAGCTGTTCCTTAAAACACTAGTGCTTAGGAAATCTATTGGAGGCAGAAGCACTCAAGGGTAGCCTAGGGTTAGGGTTAGGCTTAGGGTACGGCTTAGGGTACGGGTTCGGGGAGGGGTTCGGGTACGTCGTAGGGTATGGGTTAGGGTTAGGGTTAGGGTTAGTGTTAGGGTTAGGGCTCGGTTTAGGGTATGGGTTAGGATTAGGGTACGTGTTAGGTTTAGGGTAGGGGTTAGGGTTAGGGGACGCGTTAGGGTTAGGGCAGTTATTAAACCTATCCCACTCTCTAGATACCCCTTAGCACGTAAAGGAATATTATTTGGGGGTCCAGCCATGGAGAAGAGTTTAGACACTAGGATAAGATAAGGAACACACCCATTATAAAGAAATCACATTAGGATTCTCTTTTTCAGCTGTTCCTTAAAACACTACTGCTTAGGAAATCTATTGGAGGCAGAAGCAGTCAAGGGTAGCCTAGGGTTAGGGTTAGGCTTAGGGTTAGGCTTAGGGTACGGCTTAGGGTACGGGTTCGGGGAGGGGTGCGGGTACGGCGTAGGGTATGGGTTAGGGTTAGGGTTAGGGTTAGTGTTAGGGTTAGGGCTCGGTTTAGGGTACGGGTTAGGATTAGGGTACGTGTTAGGGTTAGGGTAGGGTTTAGGGTTAGGGTACGCGTTAGGGTTAGGGTAGTTAGTAAACCTATCCCACTCTCTAGATACCCCTTAGCACGTAAAGGAATATTATTTGGTGGTCCAGCCATGGAGAAGAGTTTAGACACTAGGATAAGATAAGGAACACACCCATTATAAAGAAATCACATTAGGATTCTCTGTTTAAGCTGTCCCTTAAAACACTAGTGCTTAGGAAATCTATTGGAGGCAGAAGCAGTCAAGGGTAGCCTAGGGTTAGGGTTAGGCTTAGGGTTAGGCTTAGGGTACGGCTTAGGGTACGGGTTCAGGGAGGGGTTCGGGTACGGCGTAGGGTATGGGTGAGTGTTAGGTTTAGGGTTAGTGTTAGGGTTAGGGCTCGGTTTAGGGTACGGGTTAGGATTAGGGTAGGTGTTAGGGTTAGGGTAGGGGCTAGGGTTAGGGTACGCGTTCGGGTTAGGGTAGTTAGTAAACCTATCCCACTCTCTAGATACCCCTTAGCACGTAAAGAATATTATTTGGGGGTCCAGCCATGGAGAAGAGTTTAGACACTAGGATAAGATAAGGAACACACCCATTATAAAGAAATCACATTAGGATTCTCTTTTTAAGCTGTTCCTTCAAACACTAGTGCTTAGGAAATCTATTGGAGGCAGAAGCAGTCAAGGGCAGCCTAGGGTTAGGGTTAGGCTTAGGGTTAGGCTTAGGGTACGGCTTAGGGTTCGGGTTCGGGGAGGGGTTCGGGTACGGCGTAGGGTATGGGTTAGTGTTAGGGTTAGGGTTAGTGTTAGGGTTAGGGCTCGGTTTAGGGTACGGGTTAGGATTAGGGTACGTGTTAGGGTTAGGGTAGGGGTTAGGGTTAGGGTACGCGTTAGGGTTAGGGTAGTTATTAAACCTATCCCACTCTCTAGATACCCCTTAGCACGTAAAGGAATATTATTTGGGGGTCCAGCCATGGAGAAGAGTTTAGACACTAGGATAAGATAAGGAACACACCCATTGTAAAGAAATCACATTAGGATTCTCTTTTTAAGCTGTCCCTTAAAACACTAGTGCTTAGGAAATCTGTTGGAGGAAGAAGCAGTCAAGGGTAGCCTAGGGTTAGGGTTAGGCTTAGGGTTAGGCTTAGGGTACGGCTTAGGGTACGGGTTCGGGGAGGGGTTCGGGTACGGCATAGGGTATGGGTTAGGGTTAGGGTTAGGGCTAGTGTTAGGGTTAGGGCTCGGTTTAGGGTACGGGTTAGGATTAGGGTACGTGTTAGGGTTAGGGTAGGGGTTAGGGTTAGGGTACGCGTTAGGGTTAGGGTAGTTAGTAAACCTATCCCACTCTCTAGATACCCCTTAGCACGTAAAGGAATATTATTTGGGGGTCCAGCCATGGAGAAGAGTTTAGACACTAGGATAAGATAAGGAACACACCCATTATAAAGAAATCACATTAGGATTCTCTTTTTCAGCTGTTCCTTAAAACACAAGTGCTTAGGAAATCTATTGGAGGCAGAAGCAGTCAAGGGTAGCCTAGGGTTAGGGTTAGGCTTAGGGTTAGGCTTAGGGTACGGCTTAGGGTACGGGTTCGGGGAGGGGTTCGGGTACGGCGTAGGGTATGGGTTAGGGTTAGGGTTAGTGTTAGGGTTAGGGCTCGGTTTAGGGTACGGGTTAGGATTAGGATACGAGTTAGGGTTAGGGTAGGGGTTAGGGTTAGGGTACGCGTTAGGGTTAGGGTAGTTATTAAACCTATCCCACTCTCTACATACCCCTTAGAACGTAAAGGAATATTATTTGGGGGTCCAGCCATGGAGAAGAGTTTAGACACTAGGATAAGATAAGGAACACACCCATTATAAAGAAATCACATTAGGATTCTCTTTTTAAGCTGTTCCTTAAAACACTAGTGCTTAGGAAATCTATTGGAGGCAGAAGCAGTCAAGGGTAGCCTAGGGTTAGGGTTAGGCTTAGGGTTAGGGTTAGGGTACGGCTGAGGGTACGGGTTCGGGGAGGGCTTCGGGTACGGCGTAGGGTATGGGTTAGGGTTAGGGTTAGGGTTAGTTTTAGCTTTAGAGCTCGGTTTAGGGTATGGGTTAGGATTAGGGTACGTGTTAGGGTTAGGGTAGGGGTTAGTGTTAGGGTACGCGTTAGGGTTAGGGTAGTTATTAAACCTATCCCACTCTCTAGATACCCCTTAGCACGTAAAGGAATATTATTTGGGGGTCCAGCCATGGAGAAGAGTTTAGACACTCGGATAAGATAAGGAACACACCCATTATAAAGAAATCACATTAGGATTCTCTTTTTAAGCTGTTCCTTAAAACACTAGTGCTTAGGAAATCTATTGGAGGCAGAAGCAGTCAAGGGTAGCCTAGGGTTAGGGTTAGGCTTAGGGTTAGGCTTAGGGTACGGGTTAGGCTTAGGGTACGGCTTAGGGTACGGGTTCGGGGAGGGGTTCGGGTACGGCGTAGGGTATGGGTTAGGGTTAGGTTTAGGGTTAGTGTTAGGGTTAGGGCTCGGTTTAGGGTACGGGTTAGGATTAGGATACGAGTTAGGGTTAGGGTAGGGGTTAGGGTTAGGGTACGCGTTAGGGTTAGGGTAGTTAGTAAACCTATCCCACTCTCTAGAAACCCCTTAGCACGTAAAGGAATATTATTTGGGGGTCCAGCCATGGAGAAGAGTTTAGACACTAGGATAAGATAAGGAACACACCCATTATGAAGAAATCACATTAGGATTCTCTTTTTAAGCTGTTCCTTCAAACACTAGTGCTTAGGAAATCTATTGGAGGCAGAAGCAGTCAAGGGCAGCCTAGGGTTAGGGTTAGGCTTAGGGTTAGGCTTAGGGTACGGCTTAGGGTTCGGGTTCGGGGAGGGGTTCGGGTACGGCGTAGGGTATGGGTTAGTGTTAGGGTTAGGGTTAGTGTTAGGGTTAGGGCTCGGTTTAGGGTACGGGTTAGGATTAGGGTACGTGTTAGGGTTAGGGTAGGGGTTAGGGTTAGGGTACGCGTTAGGGTTAGGGTAGTTATTAAACCTATCCCACTCTCTAGATACCCCTTAGCACGTAAAGGAATATTATTTGGGGGTCCAGCCATGGAGAAGAGTTTAGACACTAGGATAAGATAAGGAACACACCCATTGTAAAGAAATCACATTAGGATTCTCTTTTTAAGCTGTCCCTTAAAACACTAGTGCTTAGGAAATCTATTGGAGGCAGAAGCAGTCAAGGGTAGCCTAGGGTTAGGGTTAGGCTTAGGGTTAGGCTTAGGGTACGGCTTAGGGTACGGGTTCGGGGAGGGGTTCGGGTACGGCATAGGGTATGGGTTAGGGTTAGGGTTAGGGCTCGGTTTAGGGTACGGGTTAGGATTAGGGTACGTGTTAGGGTTAGGGTAGGGGTTAGGGTTAGGGTACGCGTTAGGGTTAGGGTAGTTAGTAAACCTATCCCACTCTCTAGATACCCCTTAGCACGTAAAGGAATATTATTTGGGGGTCCAGCCATGGAGAAGAGTTTAGACACTAGGATAAGATAAGGAACACACCCATTATAAAGAAATCACATTAGGATTCTCTTTTTCAGCTGTTCCTTAAAACACAAGTGCTTAGGAAATCTATTGGAGGCAGAAGCAGTCAAGGGTAGCCTAGGGTTAGGGTTAGGCTTAGGGTTAGGCTTAGGGTACGGCTTAGGGTACGGGTTCGGGGAGGGGTTCGGGTACGGCGTAGGGTATGGGTTAGGGTTAGGGTTAGTGTTAGGGTTAGGGCTCGGTTTAGGGTACGGGTTAGGATTAGGATACGAGTTAGGGTTAGGGTAGGGGTTAGGGTTAGGGTACGCGTTAGGGTTAGGGTAGTTATTAAACCTATCCCACTCTCTACATACCCCTTAGAACGTAAAGGAATATTATTTGGGGGTCCAGCCATGGAGAAGAGTTTAGACACTAGGATAAGATAAGGAACACACCCATTATAAAGAAATCACATTAGGATTCTCTGTTTAAGCTGTCCCTTAAAACACTAGTGCTTAGGAAATCTATTGGAGGCAGAAGCAGTCAAGGGTAGCCTAGGGTTAGGGTTAGGCTTAGGGTTAGGCTTAGGGTACGGCTTAGGGTACGGGTTCAGGGAGGGGTTCGGGTACGGCGTAGGGTATGGGTGAGTGTTAGGTTTAGGGTTAGTGTTAGGGTTAGGGCTCGGTTTAGGGTACGGGTTAGGATTAGGGTAGGTGTTAGGGTTAGGGTAGGGGCTAGGGTTAGGGTACGCGTTCGGGTTAGGGTAGTTAGTAAACCTATCCCACTCTCTAGATACCCCTTAGCACGTAAAGAATATTATTTGGGGGTCCAGCCATGGAGAAGAGTTTAGACACTAGGATAAGATAAGGAACACACCCATTATAAAGAAATCACATTAGGATTCTCTTTTTAAGCTGTTCCTTCAAACACTAGTGCTTAGGAAATCTATTGGAGGCAGAAGCAGTCAAGGGCAGCCTAGGGTTAGGGTTAGGCTTAGGGTTAGGCTTAGGGTACGGCTTAGGGTTCGGGTTCGGGGAGGGGTTCGGGTACGGCGTAGGGTATGGGTTAGTGTTAGGGTTAGGGTTAGTGTTAGGGTTAGGGCTCGGTTTAGGGTACGGGTTAGGATTAGGGTACGTGTTAGGGTTAGGGTAGGGGTTAGGGTTAGGGTACGCGTTAGGGTTAGGGTAGTTATTAAACCTATCCCACTCTCTAGATACCCCTTAGCACGTAAAGGAATATTATTTGGGGGTCCAGCCATGGAGAAGAGTTTAGACACTAGGATAAGATAAGGAACACACCCATTGTAAAGAAATCACATTAGGATTCTCTTTTTAAGCTGTCCCTTAAAACACTAGTGCTTAGGAAATCTGTTGGAGGAAGAAGCAGTCAAGGGTAGCCTAGGGTTAGGGTTAGGCTTAGGGTTAGGCTTAGGGTACGGCTTAGGGTACGGGTTCGGGGAGGGGTTCGGGTACGGCATAGGGTATGGGTTAGGGTTAGGGTTAGGGCTAGTGTTAGGGTTAGGGCTCGGTTTAGGGTACGGGTTAGGATTAGGGTACGTGTTAGGGTTAGGGTAGGGGTTAGGGTTAGGGTACGCGTTAGGGTTAGGGTAGTTAGTAAACCTATCCCACTCTCTAGATACCCCTTAGCACGTAAAGGAATATTATTTGGGGGTCCAGCCATGGAGAAGAGTTTAGACACTAGGATAAGATAAGGAACACACCCATTATAAAGAAATCACATTAGGATTCTCTTTTTCAGCTGTTCCTTAAAACACAAGTGCTTAGGAAATCTATTGGAGGCAGAAGCAGTCAAGGGTAGCCTAGGGTTAGGGTTAGGCTTAGGGTTAGGCTTAGGGTACGGCTTAGGGTACGGGTTCGGGGAGGGGTTCGGGTACGGCGTAGGGTATGGGTTAGGGTTAGGGTTAGTGTTAGGGTTAGGGCTCGGTTTAGGGTACGGGTTAGGATTAGGATACGAGTTAGGGTTAGGGTAGGGGTTAGGGTTAGGGTACGCGTTAGGGTTAGGGTAGTTATTAAACCTATCCCACTCTCTACATACCCCTTAGAACGTAAAGGAATATTATTTGGGGGTCCAGCCATGGAGAAGAGTTTAGACACTAGGATAAGATAAGGAACACACCCATTATAAAGAAATCACATTAGGATTCTCTTTTTAAGCTGTTCCTTAAAACACTAGTGCTTAGGAAATCTATTGGAGGCAGAAGCAGTCAAGGGTAGCCTAGGGTTAGGGTTAGGCTTAGGGTTAGGGTTAGGGTACGGCTGAGGGTACGGGTTCGGGGAGGGCTTCGGGTACGGCGTAGGGTATGGGTTAGGGTTAGGGTTAGGGTTAGTTTTAGCTTTAGAGCTCGGTTTAGGGTATGGGTTAGGATTAGGGTACGTGTTAGGGTTAGGGTAGGGGTTAGTGTTAGGGTACGCGTTAGGGTTAGGGTAGTTATTAAACCTATCCCACTCTCTAGATACCCCTTAGCACGTAAAGGAATATTATTTGGGGGTCCAGCCATGGAGAAGAGTTTAGACACTCGGATAAGATAAGGAACACACCCATTATAAAGAAATCACATTAGGATTCTCTTTTTAAGCTGTTCCTTAAAACACTAGTGCTTAGGAAATCTATTGGAGGCAGAAGCAGTCAAGGGTAGCCTAGGGTTAGGGTTAGGCTTAGGGTTAGGCTTAGGGTACGGGTTAGGCTTAGGGTACGGCTTAGGGTACGGGTTCGGGGAGGGGTTCGGGTACGGCGTAGGGTATGGGTTAGGGTTAGGTTTAGGGTTAGTGTTAGGGTTAGGGCTCGGTTTAGGGTACGGGTTAGGATTAGGATACGAGTTAGGGTTAGGGTAGGGGTTAGGGTTAGGGTACGCGTTAGGGTTAGGGTAGTTAGTAAACCTATCCCACTCTCTAGAAACCCCTTAGCACGTAAAGGAATATTATTTGGGGGTCCAGCCATGGAGAAGAGTTTAGACACTAGGATAAGATAAGGAACACACCCATTATGAAGAAATCACATTAGGATTCTCTTTTTAAGCTGTTCCTTCAAACACTAGTGCTTAGGAAATCTATTGGAGGCAGAAGCAGTCAAGGGCAGCCTAGGGTTAGGGTTAGGCTTAGGGTTAGGCTTAGGGTACGGCTTAGGGTTCGGGTTCGGGGAGGGGTTCGGGTACGGCGTAGGGTATGGGTTAGTGTTAGGGTTAGGGTTAGTGTTAGGGTTAGGGCTCGGTTTAGGGTACGGGTTAGGATTAGGGTACGTGTTAGGGTTAGGGTAGGGGTTAGGGTTAGGGTACGCGTTAGGGTTAGGGTAGTTATTAAACCTATCCCACTCTCTAGATACCCCTTAGCACGTAAAGGAATATTATTTGGGGGTCCAGCCATGGAGAAGAGTTTAGACACTAGGATAAGATAAGGAACACACCCATTGTAAAGAAATCACATTAGGATTCTCTTTTTAAGCTGTCCCTTAAAACACTAGTGCTTAGGAAATCTATTGGAGGCAGAAGCAGTCAAGGGTAGCCTAGGGTTAGGGTTAGGCTTAGGGTTAGGCTTAGGGTACGGCTTAGGGTACGGGTTCGGGGAGGGGTTCGGGTACGGCATAGGGTATGGGTTAGGGTTAGGGTTAGGGCTCGGTTTAGGGTACGGGTTAGGATTAGGGTACGTGTTAGGGTTAGGGTAGGGGTTAGGGTTAGGGTACGCGTTAGGGTTAGGGTAGTTAGTAAACCTATCCCACTCTCTAGATACCCCTTAGCACGTAAAGGAATATTATTTGGGGGTCCAGCCATGGAGAAGAGTTTAGACACTAGGATAAGATAAGGAACACACCCATTATAAAGAAATCACATTAGGATTCTCTTTTTCAGCTGTTCCTTAAAACACAAGTGCTTAGGAAATCTATTGGAGGCAGAAGCAGTCAAGGGTAGCCTAGGGTTAGGGTTAGGCTTAGGGATAGGCTTAGGGTACGGCTTAGGGTACGGGTTCGGGGAGGGGTTCGGGTACGGCGTAGGGTATGGGTTAGGGTTAGGGTTAGTGTTAGGGTTAGGGCTCGGTTTAGGGTACGGGTTAGGATTAGGATACGAGTTAGGGTTAGGGTAGGGGTTAGGGTTAGGGTACGCGTTAGGGTTAGGGTAGTTATTAAACCTATCCCACTCTCTACATACCCCTTAGAACGTAAAGGAATATTATTTGGGGGTCCAGCCATGGAGAAGAGTTTAGACACTAGGATAAGATAAGGAACACACCCATTATAAAGAAATCACATTAGGATTCTCTTTTTAAGCTGTTCCTTAAAACACTAGTGCTTAGGAAATCTATTGGAGGCAGAAGCAGTAAAGGGTAGCCTAGGGTTAGGGTTAGGCTTAGGGTTAGGGTTAGGGTACGGCTGAGGGTACGGGTTCGGGGAGGGCTTCGGGTACGGCGTAGGGTATGGGTTAGGGTTAGGGTTAGGGTTAGTTTTAGCTTTAGAGCTCGGTTTAGGGTACGGGTTAGGATTAGGGTACGTGTTAGGGTTAGGGTAGGGGTTAGTGTTAGGGTACGCGTTAGGGTTAGGGTAGTTATTAAACCTATCCCACTCTCTAGATACCCCTTAGCACGTAAAGGAATATTATTTGGGGGTCCAGCCATGGAGAAGAGTTTAGACACTCGGATAAGATAAGGAACACACCCATTATAAAGAAATCACATTAGGATTCTCTTTTTAAGCTGTTCCTTAAAACACTAGTGCTTAGGAAATCTATTGGAGGCAGAAGCAGTCAAGGGTAGCCTAGGGTTAGGGTTAGGCTTAGGGTTAGGCTTAGGGTACGGGTTAGGCTTAGGGTACGGCTTAGGGTACGGGTTCGGGGAGGGGTTCGGGTACAGCGTAGAGTATGGGTTAGGGTTAGGGTTAGGGTTAGTGTTAGTTTTAGGGCTCGGTTTAGGGTATGGGTTAGGATTAGGGTATGTGTTAGGGTTAGGGTAGGGGTTAGAGTTAGGGTATGCGTTAGGGTTAGGGTAGTTATTAAACCTATCCCACTCTCTAGATACCCCTAAGCACGTAAAGGAATATTATTTGGGGGTCCAGCCATGGAGAAGAATTTAGACACTAGGATAAGATAAGGAACACACCCATTATAAAGAAATCACATTAGGATTCTCTTTTTCAGCTGTTCCTTAAAACACTACTGCTTAGGAAATCTATTGGAGGCAGAAGCAGTCAAGGGTAGCATAGGGTTAGGGATAGGCTTAGGGTTAGGGTTAGGGTACGGCTTAGGGTACGGGTTCGGGGAGGGGTGCGTGTACGGCATAGGGTATGGGTTAGGGTTAGGGTTAGGGTTAGTGTTAGGGTTAGGGCTCGGTTTAGGGTACGGGTTAGGATTAGTGTACATGTTAGGGTTAGGGTAGGGGTAAGGGTTAGGGTACGCGTTAGGGTTAGGGTAGTTATTAAACCTATCCCACTCTCTAGATACCCCTTAGCACGGAAAGGAATATTATTTGGGGGTCCAGCCATGGAGAAGAGTTTAGACACTAGGATAAGATAAGGAACACACCCATTATAAAGAAGTCACATTAGGATTCTCTTTTTCAGCTGTTCCTTAAAACACTAGTGCTTAGGAAATCTATTGGAGGCAGAAGCAGTCAAGGGTAGCCTAGGGTTAGGGTTAGGCTTAGGGTTAGGGTTAGGGTACGGTTTAGGGTACGGGTTCGGGTACGGCGTAGCGTATGGGTTAGGGTTAGGGTTAGGGTTAGTGTTAGGGTTAGGGCTCGGTTTAGGGTACGGGTTAGGATTAGGGTACGTGTTAGGGTTAGGGTAGGGGTTAGGGTTAGGGTACGCGTTAGGGTTAGGGTAGTTATTAAACCTATCCCACTCTCTAGATACCCCTTAGCACGTAAAGGAATATTATTTGGGGGTCCAGCCATGGAGAAGAGTTTAGACACTAGGATAAGATAAGGAACACACCCATTATAAAGAAGTCACATTAGGATTCTCTTTTTCAGCTGTTCCTTAAAACACTAGTGCTTAGGAAATCTATTGGAGGCAGAAGCAGTCAAGGGTAGCCTAGGGTTAGGGTTAGGCTTAGGGTTAGGGTTAGGGTACGGCTTAGGGTACGGGTTCGGGGAGGGGTTCGGGTACGGCGTAGGGTATGGGTTAGGGTTAGGGTTAGGGTTAGTGTTAGGGTTAGGGCTCGGTTTAGGGTATGGGTTAGGATTAGGGTACGTGTTAGGGTTAGGGTAGGGGTAAGGGTTAGGGTACGCGTTAGGGTTAGGGTAGTTATTAAACCTATCCCACTCTCTAGATACCCCTTAGCACGTAAAGGAATATTATTTGGGGGTCCAGCCATGGAGAAGAGTTTAGACACTCGGATAAGATAAGGAACACACCCATTATAAAGAAATCACATTAGGATTCTCTTTTTAAGCTGTTCCTTAAAACACTAGTGCTTAGGAAATCTATTGGAGGCAGAAGCACTCAAGGGTAGCCTAGGGTTAGGGTTAGGCTTAGGGTACGGCTTAGGGTACGGGTTCGGGGAGGGGTTCGGGTACGTCGTAGGGTATGGGTTAGGGTTAGGGTTAGGGTTAGTGTTAGGGTTAGGGCTCGGTTTAGGGTATGGGTTAGGATTAGGGTACGTGTTAGGTTTAGGGTAGGGGTTAGGGTTAGGGGACGCGTTAGGGTTAGGGCAGTTATTAAACCTATCCCACTCTCTAGATACCCCTTAGCACGTAAAGGAATATTATTTGGGGGTCCAGCCATGGAGAAGAGTTTAGACACTAGGATAAGATAAGGAACACACCCATTATAAAGAAATCACATTAGGATTCTCTTTTTCAGCTGTTCCTTAAAACACTACTGCTTAGGAAATCTATTGGAGGCAGAAGCAGTCAAGGGTAGCCTAGGGTTAGGGTTAGGCTTAGGGTTAGGCTTAGGGTACGGCTTAGGGTACGGGTTCGGGGAGGGGTGCGGGTACGGCGTAGGGTATGGGTTAGGGTTAGGGTTAGGGTTAGTGTTAGGGTTAGGGCTCGGTTTAGGGTACGGGTTAGGATTAGGGTACGTGTTAGGGTTAGGGTAGGGTTTAGGGTTAGGGTACGCGTTAGGGTTAGGGTAGTTAGTAAACCTATCCCACTCTCTAGATACCCCTTAGCACGTAAAGGAATATTATTTGGTGGTCCAGCCATGGAGAAGAGTTTAGACACTAGGATAAGATAAGGAACACACCCATTATAAAGAAATCACATTAGGATTCTCTGTTTAAGCTGTCCCTTAAAACACTAGTGCTTAGGAAATCTATTGGAGGCAGAAGCAGTCAAGGGTAGCCTAGGGTTAGGGTTAGGCTTAGGGTTAGGCTTAGGGTACGGCTTAGGGTACGGGTTCAGGGAGGGGTTCGGGTACGGCGTAGGGTATGGGTGAGTGTTAGGTTTAGGGTTAGTGTTAGGGTTAGGGCTCGGTTTAGGGTACGGGTTAGGATTAGGGTAGGTGTTAGGGTTAGGGTAGGGGCTAGGGTTAGGGTACGCGTTCGGGTTAGGGTAGTTAGTAAACCTATCCCACTCTCTAGATACCCCTTAGCACGTAAAGAATATTATTTGGGGGTCCAGCCATGGAGAAGAGTTTAGACACTAGGATAAGATAAGGAACACACCCATTATAAAGAAATCACATTAGGATTCTCTTTTTAAGCTGTTCCTTCAAACACTAGTGCTTAGGAAATCTATTGGAGGCAGAAGCAGTCAAGGGCAGCCTAGGGTTAGGGTTAGGCTTAGGGTTAGGCTTAGGGTACGGCTTAGGGTTCGGGTTCGGGGAGGGGTTCGGGTACGGCGTAGGGTATGGGTTAGTGTTAGGGTTAGGGTTAGTGTTAGGGTTAGGGCTCGGTTTAGGGTACGGGTTAGGATTAGGGTACGTGTTAGGGTTAGGGTAGGGGTTAGGGTTAGGGTACGCGTTAGGGTTAGGGTAGTTATTAAACCTATCCCACTCTCTAGATACCCCTTAGCACGTAAAGGAATATTATTTGGGGGTCCAGCCATGGAGAAGAGTTTAGACACTAGGATAAGATAAGGAACACACCCATTGTAAAGAAATCACATTAGGATTCTCTTTTTAAGCTGTCCCTTAAAACACTAGTGCTTAGGAAATCTGTTGGAGGAAGAAGCAGTCAAGGGTAGCCTAGGGTTAGGGTTAGGCTTAGGGTTAGGCTTAGGGTACGGCTTAGGGTACGGGTTCGGGGAGGGGTTCGGGTACGGCATAGGGTATGGGTTAGGGTTAGGGTTAGGGCTAGTGTTAGGGTTAGGGCTCGGTTTAGGGTACGGGTTAGGATTAGGGTACGTGTTAGGGTTAGGGTAGGGGTTAGGGTTAGGGTACGCGTTAGGGTTAGGGTAGTTAGTAAACCTATCCCACTCTCTAGATACCCCTTAGCACGTAAAGGAATATTATTTGGGGGTCCAGCCATGGAGAAGAGTTTAGACACTAGGATAAGATAAGGAACACACCCATTATAAAGAAATCACATTAGGATTCTCTTTTTCAGCTGTTCCTTAAAACACAAGTGCTTAGGAAATCTATTGGAGGCAGAAGCAGTCAAGGGTAGCCTAGGGTTAGGGTTAGGCTTAGGGTTAGGCTTAGGGTACGGCTTAGGGTACGGGTTCGGGGAGGGGTTCGGGTACGGCGTAGGGTATGGGTTAGGGTTAGGGTTAGTGTTAGGGTTAGGGCTCGGTTTAGGGTACGGGTTAGGATTAGGATACGAGTTAGGGTTAGGGTAGGGGTTAGGGTTAGGGTACGCGTTAGGGTTAGGGTAGTTATTAAACCTATCCCACTCTCTACATACCCCTTAGAACGTAAAGGAATATTATGTGGGGGTCCAGCCATGGAGAAGAGTTTAGACACTAGGATAAGATAAGGAACACACCCATTATAAAGAAATCACATTAGGATTCTCTTTTTAAGCTGTTCCTTAAAACACTAGTGCTTAGGAAATCTATTGGAGGCAGAAGCAGTCAAGGGTAGCCTAGGGTTAGGGTTAGGCTTAGGGTTAGGGTTAGGGTACGGCTGAGGGTACGGGTTCGGGGAGGGCTTCGGGTACGGCGTAGGGTATGGGTTAGGGTTAGGGTTAGGGTTAGTTTTAGCTTTAGAGCTCGGTTTAGGGTATGGGTTAGGATTAGGGTACGTGTTAGGGTTAGGGTAGGGGTTAGTGTTAGGGTACGCGTTAGGGTTAGGGTAGTTATTAAACCTATCCCACTCTCTAGATACCCCTTAGCACGTAAAGGAATATTATTTGGGGGTCCAGCCATGGAGAAGAGTTTAGACACTCGGATAAGATAAGGAACACACCCATTATAAAGAAATCACATTAGGATTCTCTTTTTAAGCTGTTTCTTAAAACACTAGTGCTTAGGACATCTATTGGAGGCAGAAGCAGTCAAGGGTAGCATAGGGTTAGGGTTCGGCTTAGGGTTAGGGTTAGGGTACGGCTTAGGGTACGGGTTCGGGGAGGGGTGCGGGTACGGCGTAGGGTATGGGTTAGTGTTAGGGTTAGTGTTAGGGTTAGGGCTCGGTTTAGGGTACGGGTTAGGATTAGGGTACGTGTTAGGGTTAGGGTAGGGGTAAGGGTTAGGGTACGCGTTAGGGTTAGGGTAGTTAGTAAACCTATCCCACTCTCTAGATACCCCTTAGCACGTAAAGGAATATTATTTGGGGGTCCAGCCATGGAGAAGAGTTTAGACACTAGGATAAGATAAGGAACACACCCATTATAAAGAAATCACATTAGGATTCTCTTTTTAAGCTGTTCCTTAAAACACTAGTGCTTAGGAAATCTATTGGAGGCAGAAGCAGTCAAGGGTAGCCTAGGGTTAGGGTTAGGCTTAGGGTTAGGCTTAGGGTACGGCTTAGGGTACGGGTTCGGGGAGGGGTTCGGGTACGGCGTAGGGTATGGGTTAGGGTTAGGTTTAGGGTTAGTGTTAGGGTTAGGGCTCGGTTTAGGGTACGGGTTAGGATTAGGATACGAGTTAGGGTTAGGGTAGGGGTTAGGGTTAGGGTACGCGTTAGGGTTAGGGTAGTTAGTAAACCTATCCCACTCTCTAGAAACCCCTTAGCACGTAAAGGAATATTATTTGGGGGTCCAGCCATGGAGAAGAGTTTAGACACTAGGATAAGATAAGGAACACACCCATTATGAAGAAATCACATTAGGATTCTCTTTTTAAGCTGTTCCTTCAAACACTAGTGCTTAGGAAATCTATTGGAGGCAGAAGCAGTCAAGGGCAGCCTAGGGTTAGGGTTAGGCTTAGGGTTAGGCTTAGGGTACGGCTTAGGGTTCGGGTTCGGGGAGGGGTTCGGGTACGGCGTAGGGTATGGGTTAGTGTTAGGGTTAGGGTTAGTGTTAGGGTTAGGGCTCGGTTTAGGGTACGGGTTAGGATTAGGGTACGTGTTAGGGTTAGGGTAGGGGTTAGGGTTAGGGTACGCGTTAGGGTTAGGGTAGTTATTAAACCTATCCCACTCTCTAGATACCCCTTAGCACGTAAAGGAATATTATTTGGGGGTCCAGCCATGGAGAAGAGTTTAGACACTAGGATAAGATAAGGAACACACCCATTGTAAAGAAATCACATTAGGATTCTCTTTTTAAGCTGTCCCTTAAAACACTAGTGCTTAGGAAATCTATTGGAGGCAGAAGCAGTCAAGGGTAGCCTAGGGTTAGGGTTAGGCTTAGGGTTAGGCTTAGGGTACGGCTTAGGGTACGGGTTCGGGGAGGGGTTCGGGTACGGCATAGGGTATGGGTTAGGGTTAGGGTTAGGGCTAGTGTTAGGGTTAGGGCTCGGTTTAGGGTACGGGTTAGGATTAGGGTACGTGTTAGGGTTAGGGTAGGGGTTAGGGTTAGGGTACGCGTTAGGGTTAGGGTAGTTAGTAAACCTATCCCACTCTCTAGATACCCCTTAGCACGTAAAGGAATATTATTTGGGGGTCCAGCCATGGAGAAGAGTTTAGACACTAGGATAAGATAAGGAACACACCCATTATAAAGAAATCACATTAGGATTCTCTTTTTCAGCTGTTCCTTAAAACACAAGTGCTTAGGAAATCTATTGGAGGCAGAAGCAGTCAAGGGTAGCCTAGGGTTAGGGTTAGGCTTAGGGTTAGGCTTAGGGTACGGCTTAGGGTACGGGTTCGGGGAGGGGTTCGGGTACGGCGTAGGGTATGGGTTAGGGTTAGGGTTAGTGTTAGGGTTAGGGCTCGGTTTAGGGTACGGGTTAGGATTAGGATACGAGTTAGGGTTAGGGTAGGGGTTAGGGTTAGGGTACGCGTTAGGGTTAGGGTAGTTATTAAACCTATCCCACTCTCTACATACCCCTTAGAACGTAAAGGAATATTATTTGGGGGTCCAGCCATGGAGAAGAGTTTAGACACTAGGATAAGATAAGGAACACACCCATTATAAAGAAATCACATTAGGATTCTCTTTTTAAGCTGTTCCTTAAAACACTAGTGCTTAGGAAATCTATTGGAGGCAGAAGCAGTAAAGGGTAGCCTAGGGTTAGGGTTAGGCTTAGGGTTAGGGTTAGGGTACGGCTGAGGGTACGGGTTCGGGGAGGGCTTCGGGTACGGCGTAGGGTATGGGTTAGGGTTAGGGTTAGGGTTAGTTTTAGCTTTAGAGCTCGGTTTAGGGTACGGGTTAGGATTAGGGTACGTGTTAGGGTTAGGGTAGGGGTTAGTGTTAGGGTACGCGTTAGGGTTAGGGTAGTTATTAAACCTATCCCACTCTCTAGATACCCCTTAGCACGTAAAGGAATATTATTTGGGGGTCCAGCCATGGAGAAGAGTTTAGACACTCGGATAAGATAAGGAACACACCCATTATAAAGAAATCACATTAGGATTCTCTTTTTAAGCTGTTCCTTAAAACACTAGTGCTTAGGAAATCTATTGGAGGCAGAAGCAGTCAAGGGTAGCCTAGGGTTAGGGTTAGGCTTAGGGTTAGGCTTAGGGTACGGGTTAGGCTTAGGGTACGGCTTAGGGTACGGGTTCGGGGAGGGGTTCGGGTACAGCGTAGGGTATGGGTTAGGGTTAGGGTTAGGGTTAGTGTTAGTTTTAGGGCTCGGTTTAGGGTATGGGTTAGGATTAGGGTATGTGTTAGGGTTAGGGTAGGGGTTAGAGTTAGGGTATGCGTTAGGGTTAGGGTAGTTATTAAACCTATCCCACTCTCTAGATACCCCTAAGCACGTAAAGGAATATTATTTGGGGGTCCAGCCATGGAGAAGAATTTAGACACTAGGATAAGATAAGGAACACATCCATTATAAAGAAATCACATTAGGATTCTCTTTTTAAGCTGTTTCTTAAAACACTAGTGCTTAGGACATCTATTGGAGGCAGAAGCAGTCAAGGGTAGCATAGGGTTAGGGTTCGGCTTAGGGTTAGGGTTAGGGTACGGCTTAGGGTACGGGTTCGGGGAGGGGTGCGGGTACGGCGTAGGGTATGGGTTAGTGTTAGGGTTAGTGTTAGGGTTAGGGCTCGGTTTAGGGTACGGGTTAGGATTAGGGTACGTGTTAGGGTTAGGGTAGGGGTTAGGGTTAGGGTACGCGTTAGGGTTAGGGTAGTTAGTAAACCTATCCCACTCTCTAGATACCCCTTAGCACGTAAAGGAATATTATTTGGGGGTCCAGCCATGGAGAAGAGTTTAGACACTAGGATAAGATAAGGAACACACCCATTATAAAGAAATCACATTAGGATTCTCTTTTTAAGCTGTTCCTTAAAACACTAGTGCTTAGGAAATCTATTGGAGGCAGAAGCAGTCAAGGGTAGCCTAGGGTTAGGGTTAGGCTTAGGGTTAGGCTTAGGGTACGGCTTAGGGTACGGGTTCGGGGAGGGGTTCGGGTACGGCGTAGGGTATGGGTTAGGGTTAGGTTTAGGGTTAGTGTTAGGGTTAGGGCTCGGTTTAGGGTACGGGTTAGGATTAGGATACGAGTTAGGGTTAGGGTAGGGGTTAGGGTTAGGGTACGCGTTAGGGTTAGGGTAGTTAGTAAACCTATCCCACTCTCTAGAAACCCCTTAGCACGTAAAGGAATAGTATTTGGGGGTCCAGCCATGGAGAAGAGTTTAGACACTCGGATAAGATAAGGAACACACCCATTATAAAGAAATCACATTAGGATTCTCTTTTTAAGCTGTTCCTTAAAACACTAGTGCTTAGGAAATCTATTGGAGGCAGAAGCAGTCAAGGGTAGCCTAGGGTTAGGGTTAGGCTTAGGGTTAGGCTTAGGGTACGGCTTAGGGTACGGGTTCGGGGAGGGGTTCGGGTACGGCGTATGGTATGGGTTAGGGTTAGGGTTAGGGTTAGTGTTAGGGTTAGGGCTCGGTTTAGGGTATGGGTTAGGATTAGGGTACGTGTTAGGGTTAGGGTAGGGGTAAGGGTTAGGGTACGCGTTAGGGTTAGGGTAGTTATTAAACCTATCCCACTCTCTAGATACCCCTTAGCACGTAAAGGAATATTATTTGAGGGTCCAGCCATGGAGAAGAGTTTAGACACTCGGATAAGATAAGGAACACACCCATTATAAAGAAATCACATTAGGATTCTCTTTTTCAGCTGTTCCTTAAAACACTAGTGCTTAGGAAATCTATTGGAGGCAGAAGCAGTCAAGGGTAGCCTAGGGTTAGGGTTAGGCTTAGGGTACGGCTTAGGATACGGGTTCGGGGAGGGGTTTGTGTACGGCGTAGGGTATGGGTTAGGGTTAGGGTTAGGGTTAGTGTTAGGGTTAGGGCTCGGTTTAGGGTATGGGTTAGGATTAGGGTACGTGTTAGGTTTAGGGTAGGGGTTAGGGTTAGGGGACGCGTTAGGGTTAGGGCAGTTATTAAACCTATCCCACTCTCTAGATACCCCTTAGCACGTAAAGGAATATTATTTGGGGGTCCAGCCATGGAGAAGAGTTTAGACACTAGGATAAGATAAGGAACACACCCATTATAAAGAAATCACATTAGGATTCTCTTTTTCAGCTGTTCCTTAAAACACTACTGCTTAGGAAATCTATTGGAGGCAGAAGCAGTCAAGGGTAGCCTAGGGTTAGGGTTAGGCTTAGGGTTAGGCTTAGGGTACGGCTTAGGGTACGGGTTCGGGGAGGGGTGCGGGTACGGCGTAGGGTATGGGTTAGGGTTAGGGTTAGGGTTAGTGTTAGGGTTAGGGCTCGGTTTAGGGTACGGGTTAGGATTAGGGTACGTGTTAGGGTTAGGGTAGGGTTTAGGGTTAGGGTACGCGTTAGGGTTAGGGTAGTTAGTAAACCTATCCCACTCTCTAGATACCCCTTAGCACGTAAAGGAATATTATTTGGTGGTCCAGCCATGGAGAAGAGTTTAGACACTAGGATAAGATAAGGAACACACCCATTATAAAGAAATCACATTAGGATTCTCTGTTTAAGCTGTCCCTTAAAACACTAGTGCTTAGGAAATCTATTGGAGGCAGAAGCAGTCAAGGGTAGCCTAGGGTTAGGGTTAGGCTTAGGGTTAGGCTTAGGGTACGGCTTAGGGTACGGGTTCAGGGAGGGGTTCGGGTACGGCGTAGGGTATGGGTGAGTGTTAGGTTTAGGGTTAGTGTTAGGGTTAGGGCTCGGTTTAGGGTACGGGTTAGGATTAGGGTAGGTGTTAGGGTTAGGGTAGGGGCTAGGGTTAGGGTACGCGTTCGGGTTAGGGTAGTTAGTAAACCTATCCCACTCTCTAGATACCCCTTAGCACGTAAAGAATATTATTTGGGGGTCCAGCCATGGAGAAGAGTTTAGACACTAGGATAAGATAAGGAACACACCCATTATAAAGAAATCACATTAGGATTCTCTTTTTAAGCTGTTCCTTCAAACACTAGTGCTTAGGAAATCTATTGGAGGCAGAAGCAGTCAAGGGCAGCCTAGGGTTAGGGTTAGGCTTAGGGTTAGGCTTAGGGTACGGCTTAGGGTTCGGGTTCGGGGAGGGGTTCGGGTACGGCGTAGGGTATGGGTTAGTGTTAGGGTTAGGGTTAGTGTTAGGGTTAGGGCTCGGTTTAGGGTACGGGTTAGGATTAGGGTACGTGTTAGGGTTAGGGTAGGGGTTAGGGTTAGGGTACGCGTTAGGGTTAGGGTAGTTATTAAACCTATCCCACTCTCTAGATACCCCTTAGCACGTAAAGGAATATTATTTGGGGGTCCAGCCATGGAGAAGAGTTTAGACACTAGGATAAGATAAGGAACACACCCATTGTAAAGAAATCACATTAGGATTCTCTTTTTAAGCTGTCCCTTAAAACACTAGTGCTTAGGAAATCTGTTGGAGGAAGAAGCAGTCAAGGGTAGCCTAGGGTTAGGGTTAGGCTTAGGGTTAGGCTTAGGGTACGGCTTAGGGTACGGGTTCGGGGAGGGGTTCGGGTACGGCATAGGGTATGGG
Source organism: Balaenoptera borealis (assembly GCF_965194805.1). NCBI lineage: Eukaryota > Metazoa > Chordata > Mammalia > Artiodactyla > Balaenopteridae > Balaenoptera > Balaenoptera borealis. The sequence goes on along the minus strand of NW_028122776.1, from coordinate 26,576 downwards.
TTAGGGTTAGGGTTAGGGCTAGTGTTAGGGTTAGGGCTCGGTTTAGGGTACGGGTTAGGATTAGGGTACGTGTTAGGGTTAGGGTAGGGGTTAGGGTTAGGGTACGCGTTAGGGTTAGGGTAGTTAGTAAACCTATCCCACTCTCTAGATACCCCTTAGCACGTAAAGGAATATTATTTGGGGGTCCAGCCATGGAGAAGAGTTTAGACACTAGGATAAGATAAGGAACACACCCATTATAAAGAAATCACATTAGGATTCTCTTTTTCAGCTGTTCCTTAAAACACAAGTGCTTAGGAAATCTATTGGAGGCAGAAGCAGTCAAGGGTAGCCTAGGGTTAGGGTTAGGCTTAGGGTTAGGCTTAGGGTACGGCTTAGGGTACGGGTTCGGGGAGGGGTTCGGGTACGGCGTAGGGTATGGGTTAGGGTTAGGGTTAGTGTTAGGGTTAGGGCTCGGTTTAGGGTACGGGTTAGGATTAGGATACGAGTTAGGGTTAGGGTAGGGGTTAGGGTTAGGGTACGCGTTAGGGTTAGGGTAGTTATTAAACCTATCCCACTCTCTACATACCCCTTAGAACGTAAAGGAATATTATTTGGGGGTCCAGCCATGGAGAAGAGTTTAGACACTAGGATAAGATAAGGAACACACCCATTATAAAGAAATCACATTAGGATTCTCTTTTTAAGCTGTTCCTTAAAACACTAGTGCTTAGGAAATCTATTGGAGGCAGAAGCAGTCAAGGGTAGCCTAGGGTTAGGGTTAGGCTTAGGGTTAGGGTTAGGGTACGGCTGAGGGTACGGGTTCGGGGAGGGCTTCGGGTACGGCGTAGGGTATGGGTTAGGGTTAGGGTTAGGGTTAGTTTTAGCTTTAGAGCTCGGTTTAGGGTATGGGTTAGGATTAGGGTACGTGTTAGGGTTAGGGTAGGGGTTAGTGTTAGGGTACGCGTTAGGGTTAGGGTAGTTATTAAACCTATCCCACTCTCTAGATACCCCTTAGCACGTAAAGGAATATTATTTGGGGGTCCAGCCATGGAGAAGAGTTTAGACACTCGGATAAGATAAGGAACACACCCATTATAAAGAAATCACATTAGGATTCTCTTTTTAAGCTGTTTCTTAAAACACTAGTGCTTAGGACATCTATTGGAGGCAGAAGCAGTCAAGGGTAGCATAGGGTTAGGGTTCGGCTTAGGGTTAGGGTTAGGGTACGGCTTAGGGTACGGGTTCGGGGAGGGGTGCGGGTACGGCGTAGGGTATGGGTTAGTGTTAGGGTTAGTGTTAGGGTTAGGGCTCGGTTTAGGGTACGGGTTAGGATTAGGGTACGTGTTAGGGTTAGGGTAGGGGTAAGGGTTAGGGTACGCGTTAGGGTTAGGGTAGTTAGTAAACCTATCCCACTCTCTAGATACCCCTTAGCACGTAAAGGAATATTATTTGGGGGTCCAGCCATGGAGAAGAGTTTAGACACTAGGATAAGATAAGGAACACACCCATTATAAAGAAATCACATTAGGATTCTCTTTTTAAGCTGTTCCTTAAAACACTAGTGCTTAGGAAATCTATTGGAGGCAGAAGCAGTCAAGGGTAGCCTAGGGTTAGGGTTAGGCTTAGGGTTAGGCTTAGGGTACGGCTTAGGGTACGGGTTCGGGGAGGGGTTCGGGTACGGCGTAGGGTATGGGTTAGGGTTAGGTTTAGGGTTAGTGTTAGGGTTAGGGCTCGGTTTAGGGTACGGGTTAGGATTAGGATACGAGTTAGGGTTAGGGTAGGGGTTAGGGTTAGGGTACGCGTTAGGGTTAGGGTAGTTAGTAAACCTATCCCACTCTCTAGAAACCCCTTAGCACGTAAAGGAATATTATTTGGGGGTCCAGCCATGGAGAAGAGTTTAGACACTAGGATAAGATAAGGAACACACCCATTATGAAGAAATCACATTAGGATTCTCTTTTTAAGCTGTTCCTTCAAACACTAGTGCTTAGGAAATCTATTGGAGGCAGAAGCAGTCAAGGGCAGCCTAGGGTTAGGGTTAGGCTTAGGGTTAGGCTTAGGGTACGGCTTAGGGTTCGGGTTCGGGGAGGGGTTCGGGTACGGCGTAGGGTATGGGTTAGTGTTAGGGTTAGGGTTAGTGTTAGGGTTAGGGCTCGGTTTAGGGTACGGGTTAGGATTAGGGTACGTGTTAGGGTTAGGGTAGGGGTTAGGGTTAGGGTACGCGTTAGGGTTAGGGTAGTTATTAAACCTATCCCACTCTCTAGATACCCCTTAGCACGTAAAGGAATATTATTTGGGGGTCCAGCCATGGAGAAGAGTTTAGACACTAGGATAAGATAAGGAACACACCCATTGTAAAGAAATCACATTAGGATTCTCTTTTTAAGCTGTCCCTTAAAACACTAGTGCTTAGGAAATCTATTGGAGGCAGAAGCAGTCAAGGGTAGCCTAGGGTTAGGGTTAGGCTTAGGGTTAGGCTTAGGGTACGGCTTAGGGTACGGGTTCGGGGAGGGGTTCGGGTACGGCATAGGGTATGGGTTAGGGTTAGGGTTAGGGCTAGTGTTAGGGTTAGGGCTCGGTTTAGGGTACGGGTTAGGATTAGGGTACGTGTTAGGGTTAGGGTAGGGGTTAGGGTTAGGGTACGCGTTAGGGTTAGGGTAGTTAGTAAACCTATCCCACTCTCTAGATACCCCTTAGCACGTAAAGGAATATTATTTGGGGGTCCAGCCATGGAGAAGAGTTTAGACACTAGGATAAGATAAGGAACACACCCATTATAAAGAAATCACATTAGGATTCTCTTTTTCAGCTGTTCCTTAAAACACAAGTGCTTAGGAAATCTATTGGAGGCAGAAGCAGTCAAGGGTAGCCTAGGGTTAGGGTTAGGCTTAGGGTTAGGCTTAGGGTACGGCTTAGGGTACGGGTTCGGGGAGGGGTTCGGGTACGGCGTAGGGTATGGGTTAGGGTTAGGGTTAGTGTTAGGGTTAGGGCTCGGTTTAGGGTACGGGTTAGGATTAGGATACGATTTAGGGTTAGGGTAGGGGTTAGGGTTAGGGTACGCGTTAGGGTTAGGGTAGTTATTAAACCTATCCCACTCTCTACATACCCCTTAGAACGTAAAGGAATATTATTTGGGGGTCCAGCCATGGAGAAGAGTTTAGACACTAGGATAAGATAAGGAACACACCCATTATAAAGAAATCACATTAGGATTCTCTTTTTAAGCTGTTCCTTAAAACACTAGTGCTTAGGAAATCTATTGGAGGCAGAAGCAGTAAAGGGTAGCCTAGGGTTAGGGTTAGGCTTAGGGTTAGGGTTAGGGTACGGCTGAGGGTACGGGTTCGGGGAGGGCTTCGGGTACGGCGTAGGGTATGGGTTAGGGTTAGGGTTAGGGTTAGTTTTAGCTTTAGAGCTCGGTTTAGGGTACGGGTTAGGATTAGGGTACGTGTTAGGGTTAGGGTAGGGGTTAGTGTTAGGGTACGCGTTAGGGTTAGGGTAGTTATTAAACCTATCCCACTCTCTAGATACCCCTTAGCACGTAAAGGAATATTATTTGGGGGTCCAGCCATGGAGAAGAGTTTAGACACTCGGATAAGATAAGGAACACACCCATTATAAAGAAATCACATTAGGATTCTCTTTTTAAGCTGTTTCTTAAAACACTAGTGCTTAGGACATCTATTGGAGGCAGAAGCAGTCAAGGGTAGCATAGGGTTAGGGTTCGGCTTAGGGTTAGGGTTAGGGTACGTCTTAGGGTACGGGTTCGGGGAGGGGTGCGGGTACGGCGTAGGGTATGGGTTAGTGTTAGGGTTAGTGTTAGGGTTAGGGCTCGGTTTAGGGTACGGGTTAGGATTAGGGTACGTGTTAGGGTTAGGGTAGGGGTTAGGGTTAGGGTACGCGTTAGGGTTAGGGTAGTTAGTAAACCTATCCCACTCTCTAGATACCCCTTAGCACGTAAAGGAATATTATTTGGGGGTCCAGCCATGGAGAAGAGTTTAGACACTAGGATAAGATAAGGAACACACCCATTATAAAGAAATCACATTAGGATTCTCTTTTTAAGCTGTTCCTTAAAACACTAGTGCTTAGGAAATCTATTGGAGGCAGAAGCAGTCAAGGGTAGCCTAGGGTTAGGGTTAGGCTTAGGGTTAGGCTTAGGGTACGGCTTAGGGTACGGGTTCGGGGAGGGGTTCGGGTACGGCGTAGGGTATGGGTGAGTGTTAGGTTTAGGGTTAGTGTTAGGGTTAGGGCTCGGTTTAGGGTACGGGTAAGGATTAGGGTACGTGTTAGGGTTAGGGTAGGGGTTAGGGTTAGGGTACGCGTTAGGTTTAGGGTAGTTATTAAACCTATCCCACTCTCTAGATCCCCTTAGCACGTAAAGGAATATTATTTGGGGGTCCAGCCATAGAGAAGAGTTTAGACACTAGGATAAGATAAGGAACACACCCATTATAAAGAAATCACATTAGGATTCTCTTTTTCAGCTGTTCCTTAAAACACTAGTGCTTAGGAAATCTATTGGAGGCAGAAGCAGTCAAGGGTAGCCTAGGGTTAGGGTTAGGCTTAGGGTTAGGGTTAGGGTACGGCTTAGGGTACGGGTTCGGGGAGGGGTTCGGGTACGGCGTATGGTATGGGTTAGGGTTAGGGTTAGGGTTAGTGTTAGGGTTAGGGCTCGGTTTAGGGTATGGGTTAGGATTAGGGTACGTGTTAGGGTTAGGGTAGGGGTAAGGGTTAGGGTACGCGTTAGGGTTAGGGTAGTTATTAAACCTATCCCACTCTCTAGATACCCCTTAGCACGTAAAGGAATATTATTTGAGGGTCCAGCCATGGAGAAGAGTTTAGACACTCGGATAAGATAAGGAACACACCCATTATAAAGAAATCACATTAGGATTCTCTTTTTCAGCTGTTCCTTAAAACACTAGTGCTTAGGAAATCTATTGGAGGCAGAAGCAGTCAAGGGTAGCCTAGGGTTAGGGTTAGGCTTAGGGTACGGCTTAGGGTACGGGTTCGGGGAGGGGTTTGTGTACGGCGTAGGGTATGGGTTAGGGTTAGGCTTAGGGTTAGGGTTAGGGTACGGCTGAGGGTACGGGTTCGGGGAGGGCGTCGGGTACGGCGTAGGGTATGGGTTAGGGTTAGGGTTAGGGTTAGTTTTAGCTTTAGAGCTCGGTTTAGGGTACGGGTTAGGATTAGGGTACGTGTTAGGGTTAGGGTAGGGGTTAGTGTTAGGGTACGCGTTAGGGTTAGGGTAGTTATTAAACCTATCCCACTCTCTAGATACCCCTTAGCACGTAAAGGAATATTATTTGGGGGTCCAGCCATGGAGAAGAGTTTAGACACTCGGATAAGATAAGGAACACACCCATTATAAAGAAATCACATTAGGATTCTCTTTTTAAGCTGTTCCTTAAAACACTAGTGCTTAGGAAATCTATTGGAGGCAGAAGCAGTCAAGGGTAGCCTAGGGTTAGGGTTAGGCTTAGGGTTAGGCTTAGGGTACGGCTTAGGGTACGGGTTCGGGGAGGGGTTCGGGTACAGCGTAGGGTATGGGTTAGGGTTAGGGTTAGGGTTAGTGTTAGTTTTAGGGCTCGGTTTAGGGTATGGGTTAGGATTAGGGTATGTGTTAGGGTTAGGTTAGGGGTTAGAGTTAGGGTATGCGTTAGGGTTAGGGTAGTTATTAAACCTATCCCACTCTCTAGATACCCCTTAGCACGTAAAGGAATATTATTTGGGGGTCCAGCCATGGAGAAGAATTTAGACACTAGGATAAGATAAGGAACACATCCATTATAAAGAAATCACATTAGGATTCTCTTTTTAAGCTGTTTCTTAAAACACTAGTGCTTAGGACATCTATTGGAGGCAGAAGCAGTCAAGGGTAGCATAGGGTTAGGGTACGGCTTAGGGTTAGGGTTAGGGTACGGCTTAGGGTACGGGTTCGGGGAGGGGTGCGGGTACGGCGTAGGGTATGGGTTAGTGTTAGGGTTAGTGTTAGGGTTAGGGCTCGGTTTAGGGTACGGGTTAGGATTAGGGTACGTGTTAGGGTTAGGGTAGGGGTAAGGGTTAGGGTACGCGTTAGGGTTAGGGTAGTTAGTAAACCTATCCCACTCTCTAGATACCCCTTAGCACGTAAAGGAATATTATTTGGGGGTCCAGCCATGGAGAAGAGTTTAGACACTCGGATAAGTTAAGGAACACACCCATTATAAAGAAATCACATTAGGATTCTCTTTTTAAGCTGTTCCTTAAAACAGTAGTGCTTAGGAAATCTATTGGAGGCAGAAGCAGTCAAGGGTAGCCTAGGGTTAGGGTTAGGCTTAGGGTACGGCTTAGGGTACGGGTTCGGGGAGGGGTTCGGGTACGGCGTAGGGTATGGGTTAGGGTTAGGGTTAGGGTTAGTGTTAGGGTTAGGGCTCGGTTTAGGGTACGGTTTAGGATTAGGGTACGTGTTAGGTTAGGGTAGGGGTTAGGGTTAGGGTACGCGTTAGGGTTAGGGTAGTTAGTAAACCTATCCCACTCTCTAGATACCCCTTAGCACGTAAAGGAATATTATTTGGGGGTCCAGCCATGGAGAAGAGTTTAGACACTAGGATAAGATAAGGAACACACCCATTATAAAGAAATCACATTAGGATTCTCTTTTTCAGCTGTTCCTTAAAACACTAGTGCTTAGGAAATCTATTGGAGGCAGAAGCAGTCAAGGGTAGCCTAGGGTTAGGGTTAGGCTTAGGGTTAGGGTTACTGTACGGCTTAGGTTACGGATTCGGGGAGGGGTTCGGGTACGGCGTAGGGTATGGGTTAGGGGTAGGGTTAGGGTTAGTTTTAGGGTTAGGGCTCGGTTTAGGGTACGGGTTAGGATTAGGGTACGTGTTAGGGTTAGGTTAGGGGTTAGGGTTAGAGAACGCGTTAGGGTTAGGGTAGTTATTAAACCTATCCCACTATCTAGATACCCCTTAGCACGTAAAGGAATATTATTAGGGGGTCCAGCCATGGAGAAGAGTTTACACACAAGGATAAGATAAGGAACACACCCATTGTAAAGAAATCACATTAGGATTCTCATTTTAAGCCGTTCCTTAAAACACTAGTGCTTAGAAAATCTATTGGAGGCAGAAGCAGTCAAGGGTAGCGTAGGGTTAGGTTTAGGCTTAGGGTTAGGCTTAGGGTACGGCTTAGGGTTCGGGTTCGGGGAGGGGTTCGGGTACGGCGTAGGGTATGGGTTAGGGTTAGGGTTAGGGTTAGTGTTAGGGTTAGGGCTCGGTTTAGGGTACGGGTTAGGATTAGGGTACGTGTTAGGGTTAGGGTAGGGGTTAGGGTTAGGGTACGCATTAGGGTTAGGGTAGTTATTAAACCTATCCCACTCTCTAGATACCCCTTAGCACGTAAAGGAATATTATTTGGGGGTCCAGCCATGGAGAAGAGTTTAGACACTAGGATAAGATAAGGAACACACCCATTATAAAGAAATCACATTAGGATTCTCTTTTTCAGCTGTTCCTTAAAACACTAGTGCTTAGGAAATCTATTGGAGGCAGAAGCAGTCAAGGGTAGCCTAGGGTTAGGGTTAGGCTTAGGGTTAGGGTTAGGGTACGGCTTAGGGTACGGGTTGGGGGAGGGGTTTGGGTACGGCGTAGGGTATGGGTTAGGGTTAGGGCTCGGTTTAGGGTACGGGTTAGGATTAGGGTACGTGTTAGGGTTAGGGTAGGGGTTAGGGTTAGGGTACGCGTTAGGGTTAGGGTAGTTAGTAAACCTATCCCACTCTCTAGAAACCCCTTAGCACGTAAAGGAATATTATTTGGGGGTCCAGCCATGGAGAAGAGTTTAGACACTAGGATAAGATAAGGAACACACCCATTATAAAGAAATCACATTAGGATTCTCTTTTTAAGCTGTTCCTTAAAACACTAGTGCTTAGGAAATCTATTGGAGGCAGAAGCAGTCAAGGGTAGCCTAGGGTTAGGGTTAGGCTTAGGGTTAGGCTTAGGGTACGGCTTAGGGTACGGGTTCGGGGAGGGGTTCGGGTACGGCGTAGGGTATGGGTTAGGGTTAGGGTTAGGGTTAGTGTTAGGGTTAGGGCTCGGTTTAGGGTACGGGTTAGGATTAGGATACGAGTTAGGGTTAGGGTAGGGGTTAGGGTTAGGGTACGCATTAGGGTTAGGGTAGTTAGTAAACCTATCCCACTCTCTAGAAACCCCTTAGCACGTAAAGGAATATTATTTGGGGGTCCAGCCATGGAGAAGAGTTTAGACACTAGGATAAGATAAGGAACACACCCATTATAAAGAAATCACATTAGGATTCTCTTTTTAAGCTGTTCCTTAAAACACTAGTGCTTAGGAAATCTATTGGAGGCAGAAGCAGTCAAGGGTAGCCTAGGGTTAGGGTTAGGCTTAGGGTTAGGCTTAGGGTACGGCTTAGGGTACGGGTTCGGGGAGGGGTTCGGGTACGGCGTATGGTATGGTTTAGGGTTAGGGTTAGGGTTAGTGTTAGGGTTAGGGCTCGGTTTAGGGTATGGGTTAGGATTAGGGTACGTGTTAGGGTTAGGGTAGGGGTAAGGGTTAGGGTACGCGTTAGGGTTAGGGTAGTTATTAAACCTATCCCACTCTCTAGATACCCCTTAGCACGTAAAGGAATATTATTTGGGGGTCCAGCCATGGAGAAGAGTTTAGACACTCGGATAAGATAAGGAACACACCCATTATAAAGAAATCACATTAGGATTCTCTTTTTAAGCTGTTCCTTAAAACACTAGTGCTTAGGAAATCTATTGGAGGCAGAAGCAGTCAAGGGTAGCCTAGGGTTAGGGTTAGGGTTAGGGTACGGCTTAGGGTACGGGTTCGGGGAGGGGTTTGTGTACGGCGTAGGTTATGGGTTAGGGTTAGGGTTAGGGTTAGTGTTAGGGTTAGGGCTCGGTTTAGGGTACGGGTTAGGATTAGGGTACGTGTTAGGTTTAGGGTAGGGGTTAGGGTTAGGGTACGCGTTAGGGTTAGGGCCGTTATTAAACCTATCCCACTCTCTAGATACCCCTTAGCACGTAAAGGAATATTATTTGGGGGTCCAGCCATGGAGAAGAGTTTAGACACTAGGATAAGATAAGGAACACACCCATTATAAAGAAATCACATTAGGATTCTCTTTTTCAGCTGTTCCTTAAAACACTAGTGCTTAGGAAATCTACTGGAGGCAGAAGCAGTCAAGGGTAGCCTAGGGTTAGGGTTAGGCTTAGGGTTAGGGTTAGGGTACGGCTTAGGGTACGGGTTCGGGGAGGGGTTCGGGTACGGAGTAGGGTATGGGTTAGGGTTAGGGTTAGGGTTAGTGTTAGGGTTAGGGCTCGGTTTAGGGTACGGGTTAGGATTAGGGTACGTGTTAGGTTTAGGGTAGGGGTTAGGGTTAGGGTACGCGTTAGGGTTAGGGCAGTTATTAAACCTATCCCACTCTCTAGATACCCCTTAGCACGTAAAGGAATATTATTTGGGGGTCCAGCCATGGAGAAGAGTTTAGACACTAGGATAAGATAAGGAACACACCCATTATAAAGAAATCACATTAGGATTCTCTTTTTCAGCTGTTCCTTAAAACACTACTGCTTAGGAAATCTATTGGAGGCAGAAGCAGTCAAGGGTAGCCTAGGGTTAGGGTTAGGCTTAGGGTTAGGCTTAGGGTACGGCTTAGGGTACGGGTTCGGGGAGGGGTGCGGGTACGGCGTAGGGTATGGGTTAGGGTTAGGGTTAGGGTTAGTGTTAGGGTTAGGGCTCGGTTTAGGGTACGGGTTAGGATTAGGGTACGTGTTAGGGTTAGGGTACGCGTTAGGGTTAGGGTAGTTATTAAACCTATCCCACTCTCTAGATACCCCTTAGCACGTAAAGGAATATTATTTGGGGGTCCAGCCATGGAGAAGAGTTTAGACACTAGGATAAAATAAGGAACACACCCATTATAAAGAAATCACATTAGGATTCTCTTTTTAAGCTGTTCCTTAAAACACTACTGCTTAGGAAATCAATTGGAGGCAGAAGCAGTCAAGGGTAGCCTAGGGTTAGGGTTAGGCTTAGGGTTAGGTTTAGGGTATGGCTTAGGGTACGGGTTCGGGGAGGGGTGCGGGTACGGCGTAGGGTATGGGTTAGGGTTAGGGTTAGGGTTAGTGTTAGGGTTAGGGCTCGGTTTAGGGTACAGGTTAGGATTAGGGTACGTGTTAGGGTTAGGGTAGGGGTTAGGGTTAGGGTACGCGTTAGGGTTAGGGTAGTTATTAAACCTATCCCACTCTCTAGATACCCCTTAGCACGTAAGGGAATATTATTTGGGGGTGCAGCCATGGAGAAGAGTTTAGACACTAGGATAAGATAAGGAACACACCCATTATAAAGAAATCACATTAGGATTCTCTTTTTAAGCTGTTCCTTAAAACAGTAGTGCTTAGGAAATCTATTGGAGGCAGAAGCAGTCAAGGGTAGCCTAGGGTTAGGGTTAGGCTTAGGGTTAGGGTTAGGGTACGGCTTAGGTTACGGGTTCGGGAAGGGGTGCGGGTACGGCGTAGGGTATGTGTTAGGGTTAGGGTTAGGGTTAGTGTTAGGGTTAGGGCTCGGTTTAGGGTACGTGTTAGGGTTAGGGTAGGGGTTAGGGTTAGGGTACGCGTTAGGATTAGGGTAGTTATTAAACCTATCCCACTCTCTAGATACCCCTTAGCACGTAAAGGAATATTATTTGAGGGTCCAGCCATGGAGAAGAGTTTAGACACTAGGATAAGATAAGGAACACACCCATTATAAAGAAATCACATTAGGATTCTCTTTTTAAGCTGTTCCTTAAAACACTAGTGCTTAGGAAATCTATTGGAGGCAGAAGCAGTCAAGGGTAGCGTAGGGTTAGGGTTAGGCTTAGGGTTAGGCTTAGGGTACGGCTTAGGGTACGGGTTCGGGGAGGGTTTCGGGTACGGCGTAGGGTATGGGTTAGGGTTAGGGTTAGGGTTAGTGTTAGGGTTAGGGCTCGGTTTAGGGTACGGTTAGGATTAGGGTACGTGTTAGGTTTAGGGTAGGGGTTAGGGTTAGGGTACGCGTTAGGGTTAGGGTAGTTAGTAAACCTATCCCACTCTCTAGATACCCCTTAGCACGTAAAGGAATATTATTTGAGGGTCCAGCCATGGAGAAGAGTTTAGACACTAGGATAAGATAAGGAACACACCCATTATAAAGAAATCACATTAGGATTCTCTTTTTAAGCTGTTGCTTAAAACACTAGTGCTTAGGAAATCTATTGGAGGCAGAAGCAGTCAAGGGTAGCCTAGGGTTAGGGTTAGGCTTAGGTTTAGGCTTAGGGTACGGCTTGGGGTACGGGTTTGGGGAGGGGTTCGGGTACGGCGTAGGGTATGGGTTAGGGTTAGGGTTAGTGTTAGTGTTAGGGTTAGGGCTCGGTTTAGGGTACGGGTTAGGATTAGGGTACGTGTTAGTGTTAGGGTAGGGGTTAGAGTTAGAGTTCGCATTAGGGTTAGGGTAGTTATTAAACCTATCCCACTCTCTAGATACCCCTTAGCATGTAAGGCAATATTATTTGGGGGTGCAGCCATGGAGAAGAGTTTAGACACTAGGATAAGATAAGGAACACACCCATTATAAAGAAATCACATTAGGATTCTCTTTTTAAGCTGTTCCTTAAAACACTAGTGCTTAGGAAACCTATTGGAGGCAGAAGCAGTCAAGGGTAGCCTAGGGTTAGGGTTAGGCTTAGGGTTAGGCTTAGGGTACGGCTTAGGGTACGGGTTCGGGGAGGGGTGCGGGTAGGGCGTAGGGTATGGGTTAGGGTTAGGGTTAGGGTTAGTGTTAGGGTTAGGGCTCGCTTTAGGGTACGGGTTAGGATTAGGGTACGTGTTAGGGTTAGGGTACGCGTTAGGGTTAGGGTAGTTATTAAACCTATCCCACTCTCTAGATACCCCTTAGCACGTAAAGGAATATTATTTGGGGGTCCAGCCATGGAGAAGAGTTTAGACACTCGGATAAGATAAGGAACACACCCATTATAAAGAAATCACATTAGGATTCTCTTTTTAAGCTGTTCCTTAAAACACTAGTGCTTAGGAAATCTATTGGAGGCAGAAGCAGTCAAGGGTAGCCTAGGGTTAGGGTTAGGGTTAGGGTACGGCTTAGGGTACGGGTTCGGGGAGGGGTTTGTGTACGGCGTAGGTTATGGGTTAGGGTTAGGGTTAGGGTTAGTGTTAGGGTTAGGGCTCGGTTTAGGGTACGGGTTAGGATTAGGGTACGTGTTAGGTTTAGGGTAGGGGTTAGGGTTAGGGTACGCGTTAGGGTTAGGGCCGTTATTAAACCTATCCCACTCTCTAGATACCCCTTAGCACGTAAAGGAATATTATTTGGGGGTCCAGCCATGGAGAAGAGTTTAGACACTAGGATAAGATAAGGAACACACCCATTATAAAGAAATCACATTAGGATTCTCTTTTTCAGCTGTTCCTTAAAACACTAGTGCTTAGGAAATCTACTGGAGGCAGAAGCAGTCAAGGGTAGCCTAGGGTTAGGGTTAGGCTTAGGGTTAGGGTTAGGGTACGGCTTAGGGTACGGGTTCGGGTACGGCGTAGGGTATGGGTTAGGGTTAGGGTTAGGGTTAGTGTTAGGGTTAGGGCTCGGTTTAGGGTACGGGTTAGGATTAGGTTACGTGTTAAGGTTAGGGTAGGGGTTAGGGTTAGAGTACGCATTAGGGTTAGGGTAGTTATTAAACCTATCCCACTCTCTAGATACCCCTTAGCACGTAAAGGAATATTATTAGGGGGTCCAGCCATGGAGAAGAGTTTAGACACTAGGATAAGATAAGGAACACACCCATTATAAAGAAATCACATTAGGATTCTATTTTTAAGCTGTTCCTTCAAACACTAGTGCTTAGGAAATCTATTGGAGGCAGAAGCAGTCAAGGGTAGCCTAGGGTTAGGGTTAGGCTTAGGGTTAGGGTTAATGTACGGCTTAGGTTACGGATTCGGGGAGGGGTTCGGGTATGGCGTAGGGTCTGGGTTAGGGGTAGGGTTAGGGTTAGTTTTAGGGTTAGGGCTCGGTTTAGGGTACGGGTTAGGATTAGGGTACGTGTTAGGGTTAGGGTAGGGGTTAGAGTTAGAGAACGCGTTAGGGTTAGGGTAGTTATTAAACCTATCCCACTATCTAGATACCCCTTAGCACGTAAAGGAATATTATTAGGGGGTCCAGCCATGGAGAAGAGTTTACACACAAGCATAAGATAAGGAACACACCCATTATAAAGAAATCACATTAGGATTCTCTTTTTAAGCCGTTCCTTAAAACACTAGTGCTTAGGAAATCTATTGGAGGCAGAAGCAGTCAAGGGTAGCCTAGGGTTAGTGTTAGGCTTAGGGTACGGCTTAGGGTACGGGTTCGGGGAGGGGTTCGGGTACGGAGTAGGGTATGGGTTAGGGTTAGGGTTAGGGTTAGTGTTAGGGTTAGGGCTCGGTTTAGGGTACGGGTTAGGATTAGGGTACGTGTTAGGTTTAGGGTAGGGGTAAGGGTTAGGGTACGCGTTAGGGTTAGGGCAGTTATTAAACCTATCCCACTCTCTAGATACCCCTTAGCACGTAAAGGAATATTATTTGGGGGTCCAGCCATGGAGAAGAGTTTAGACACTAGGATAAGATAAGGAACACACCCATTATAAAGAAATCACATTAGGATTCTCTTTTTCAGCTGTTCCTTAAAACACTACTGCTTAGGAAATCTATTGGAGGCAGAAGCAGTCAAGGGTAGCCTAGGGTTAGGGTTAGGCTTAGGGTTAGGCTTAGGGTACGGCTTAGGGTACGGGTTCGGGGAGGGGTGCGGGTACGGCGTAGGGTATGGGTTAGGGTTAGGGTTAGGGTTAGTGTTAGGGTTAGGGCTCGGTTTAGGGTACGGGTTAGGATTAGGGTACGTGTTAGGGTTAGGGTACGCGTTAGGGTTAGGGTAGTTATTAAACCTATCCCACTCTCTAGATACCCCTTAGCACGTAAAGGAATATTATTTGGGGGTCCAGCCATGGAGAAGAGTTTAGACACTAGGATAAAATAAGGAACACACCCATTATAAAGAAATCACATTAGGATTCTCTTTTTAAGCTGTTCCTTAAAACACTACTGCTTAGGAAATCAATTGGAGGCAGAAGCAGTCAAGGGTAGCCTAGGGTTAGGGTTAGGCTTAGGGTTAGGTTTAGGGTATGGCTTAGGGTACGGGTTCGGGGAGGGGTGCGGGTACGGCGTAGGGTATGGGTTAGGGTTAGGGTTAGGGTTAGTGTTAGGGTTAGGGCTCGGTTTAGGGTACAGGTTAGGATTAGGGTACGTGTTAGGGTTAGGGTAGGGGTTAGGGTTAGGGTACGCGTTAGGGTTAGGGTAGTTATTAAACCTATCCCACTCTCTAGATACCCCTTAGCACGTAAGGGAATATTATTTGGGGGTGCAGCCATGGAGAAGAGTTTAGACACTAGGATAAGATAAGGAACACACCCATTATAAAGAAATCACATTAGGATTCTCTTTTTAAGCTGTTCCTTAAAACAGTAGTGCTTAGGAAATCTATTGGAGGCAGAAGCAGTCAAGGGTAGCCTAGGGTTAGGGTTAGGCTTAGGGTTAGGGTTAGGGTACGGCTTAGGTTACGGGTTCGGGAAGGGGTGCGGGTACGGCGTAGGGTATGTGTTAGGGTTAGGGTTAGGGTTAGTGTTAGGGTTAGGGCTCGGTTTAGGGTACGTGTTAGGGTTAGGGTAGGGGTTAGGGTTAGGGTACGCGTTAGGATTAGGGTAGTTATTAAACCTATCCCACTCTCTAGATACCCCTTAGCACGTAAAGGAATATTATTTGAGGGTCCAGCCATGGAGAAGAGTTTAGACACTAGGATAAGATAAGGAACACACCCATTATAAAGAAATCACATTAGGATTCTCTTTTTAAGCTGTTCCTTAAAACACTAGTGCTTAGGAAATCTATTGGAGGCAGAAGCAGTCAAGGGTAGCGTAGGGTTAGGGTTAGGCTTAGGGTTAGGCTTAGGGTACGGCTTAGGGTATGGGTTCGGGGAGGGTTTCGGGTACGGCGTAGGGTATGGGTTAGGGTTAGGGTTAGGGTTAGTGTTAGGGTTAGGGCTCGGTTTAGGGTACGGTTAGGATTAGGGTACGTGTTAGGTTTAGGGTAGGGGTTAGGGTTAGGGTACGCGTTAGGGTTAGGGTAGTTAGTAAACCTATCCCACTCTCTAGATACCCCTTAGCACGTAAAGGAATATTATTTGAGGGTCCAGCCATGGAGAAGAGTTTAGACACTAGGATAAGATAAGGAACACACCCATTATAAAGAAATCACATTAGGATTCTCTTTTTAAGCTGTTGCTTAAAACACTAGTGCTTAGGAAATCTATTGGAGGCAGAAGCAGTCAAGGGTAGCCTAGGGTTAGGGTTAGGCTTAGGGTTAGGCTTAGGGTACGGCTTGGGGTACGGGTTTGGGGAGGGGTTCGGGTACGGCGTAGGGTATGGGTTAGGGTTAGGGTTAGTGTTAGTGTTAGGGTTAGGGCTCGGTTTAGGGTACGGGTTAGGATTAGGGTACGTGTTAGTGTTAGGGTAGGGGTTAGAGTTAGAGTTCGCATTAGGGTTAGGGTAGTTATTAAACCTATCCCACTCTCTAGATACCCCTTAGCATGTAAGGCAATATTATTTGGGGGTGCAGCCATGGAGAAGAGTTTAGACACTAGGATAAGATAAGGAACACACCCATTATAAAGAAATCACATTAGGATTCTCTTTTTAAGCTGTTCCTTAAAACACTAGTGCTTAGGAAACCTATTGGAGGCAGAAGCAGTCAAGGGTAGCCTAGGGTTAGGGTTAGGCTTAGGGTTAGGCTTAGGGTACGGCTTAGGGTACGGGTTCGGGGAGGGGTGCGGGTACGGCGTAGGGTATGGGTTAGGGTTATGGTTAGGGTTAGTGTTAGGGTTAGGGCTCGGTTTAGGGTACAGGTTAGTATTAGGGTACGTGTTAGGGTTAGGGTAGGGGTTAGGGTTAGGGTACGCGTTAGGGTTAGGGTAGTTATTAAACCTATCCCACTCTCTAGATACCCCTTAGCACGTAAAGGAATATTATTTGAGGGTCCAGCCATGGAGAAGAGTTTAGACACTAGGATAAGATAAGGAACACACCCATTATAAAGAAATCACATTAGGATTCTCTTTTTAAGCTGTTCCTTAAAACACTAGTGCTTAGGAAATCTATTGGAGGCAGAAGCTGTCAAGGGTAGCCTAGGGTTAGGGTTAGGCTTAGGGTTAGGCTTAGGGTACGGCTTAGGGTACGGGTTCGGGGAGGGTTTCGGGTACGGCGTAGGGTATGGGTTAGGGTTAGGGTTAGGGTTAGTGTTAGGGTTAGGGCTCGGTTTAGGGTACGGGTTAGGATTAGGGTACGTGTTAGGGTTAGGGTAGGGGTTAGGGTTAGGGTACGCGTTAGGGTTAGGGTAGTTATTAAACCTATCCCACTCTCTAGATACCCCTTAGCACGTAAAGGAATATTATTTGTGGGTCCAGCCATGGAGAAGAGTTTAGACACTAGGATAAGATAAGGAACACACCCATTATAAAGAAATCACTTTAGGATTCTCTTTTTAAGCTGTTCCTTAAAACACTAGTGCTTAGGAAATCTATTGGAGGCAGAAGCAGTGAAGGGTAGCCTAGGGTTAGTGTTAGGCTTAGGGTTAGGCTTAGGGTATGGCTTAGGGTACGGGTTCGGGGAGGGTTTCGAGTACGGCGTAGGGTATGGGTTAGGGTTAGGGTTAGGGTTAGTGTTAGGGTTAGGGCTCGGTTTAGGGTACGGGTTAGGATTAGGGTACGTGTTAGGGTTAGGGTAGGGGTTAGGGTTAGGTTACGCGTTAGGGCTAGGGTAGTTAGTAAACCTATCCCACTCTCTAGCTCCCCCTTAGCACGTAAAGGAATATTATTTGGGGGTCCAGCCATGGAGAAGAGTTTAGACACTAGGATAAGATAAGGAACACACCCATTATAAAGAAATCACTTTAGGATTCTCTTTTTAAGCTGTTCCTTAAAACACTACTGCTTAGGAAATCAATTGGAGGCAGAAGCAGTCAAGGGTAGCCTAGGGTTAGGGTTAGGCTTAGGGTTAGGCTTAGGGTACGGCTTGGGGTACGGGTTTGGGGAGGGGTTCGGGTACGGCGTAGGGTATGGGTTAGGGTTAGGGTTAGTGTTAGTGTTAGGGTTAGGGCTCGGTTTAGGGTACGGGTTAGGATTAGGGTACGTGTTAGTGTTAGGGTAGGGGTTAGGGTTAGAGTACGCATTAGGGTTAGGGTAGTTATTAAACCTATCCCACTCTCTAGATACCCCTTAGCACGTAAGGCAATATTATTTGGGGGTGCAGCCATGGAGAAGAGTTTAGACACTAGGATAAGATAAGGAACACACCCATTATAAAGAAATCACATTAGGATTCTCTTTTTAAGCTGTTCCTTAAAACACTAGTGCTTAGGAAACCTATTGGAGGCAGAAGCAGTCAAGGGTAGCCTAGGGTTAGGGTTAGGCTTAGGGTTAGGCTTAGGGTACGGCTTAGGGTACGGGTTCGGGGAGGGGTGCGGGTACGGCGTAGGGTATGGGTTAGGGTTAGGGTTAGGGTTAGTGTTAGGGTTAGGGCTCGGTTTAGGGTACAGGTTAGTAATAGGGTACGTGTTAGGGTTAGGGTAGGGGTTAGGGTTAGGGTACGCGTTAGGGTTAGGGTAGTTATTAAACCTATCCCACTCTCTAGATACCCCTTAGCACGTAAAGGAATAGTATTTGTGGGTCCAGCCATGGAGAAGAGTTTAGACACTAGGATAAGATAAGGAACACACCCATTATAAAGAAATCACTTTAGGATTCTCTTTTTAAGCTGCTCCTTAAAACACTAGTGCTTAGGAAATCTATTGGAGGCAGAAGCAGTCAAGGGTAGCCTAGGGTTAGTGTTAGGCTTAGGGTTAGGCTTAGGGTATGGCTTAGGGTACGGGTTCGGGGAGGGTTTCGTGTACGGCGTAGGGTATGGGTTAGGGTTAGGGTTAGGGTTAGTGTTAGGGTTAGGGCTCGGTTTAGGGTACGGGTTAGGATTAGGGTACGTGTTAGGGTTAGGGTAGGGGTTAGGGTTAGGTTACGCGTTAGGGCTAGGGTAGTTAGTAAACCTATCCCACTCTCTAGCTCCCCCTTAGCACGTAAAGGAATATTATTTGGGGGTCCAGCCATGGAGAAGAGTTTAGACACTAGGATAAGATAAGGAACACACCCATTATAAAGAAATCACTTTAGGATTCTCTTTTTAAGCTGTTCCTTAAAACACTACTGCTTAGGAAATCAATTGGAGGCAGAAGCAGTCAAGGGTAGCCTAGGGTTAGGGTTAGGCTTAGGGTTAGGTTTAGGGTATGGCTTAGGGTACGGGTTCGGGGAGGGGTGCGGGTACGGTGTAGGGTATGGGTTAGGGTTAGGGTTAGGGTTAGTGTTAGGGTTAGGGCTCGGTTTAGGGTACAGGTTAGGATTAGGGTACGTGTTAGGGTTAGGGTAGGGGTTAGGGTTAGGGTACGCGTTAGGGTTAGGGTAGTTATTAAACCTATCCCACTCTCTAGATACCCCTTAGCACGTAAGGCAATATTATTTGGGGGTGCAGCCATGGAGAAGAGTTTAGACACTAGGATAAGATAAGGAACACACCCATTATAAAGAAATCACATTAGGATTCTCTTTTTAAGCTGTTCCTTAAAACACTAGTGCTTAGGAAATCTATTGGAGGCAGAAGCAGTCAAGGGTAGCCTAGGGTAAGGTTAGGCTTAGGGTTAGGCTTAGTGTACGGCTTAGGGTACGGGTTCGGGGAGGGTTTCGGGTACGGCGTAGGGTATGGGTTAGGGTTAGGGTTAGTGTTAGGGTTAGGGCGCGGTTTAGGGTACGGGTTAGGATTAGGGTACGTGTTAGGGTTAGAGTAGGGGTTAGGGTTAGGTTACGCGTTAGAGCTAGGGTAGTTAGTAAACCTATCCCACTCTCTAGCTCCCCCTTAGCACGTAAAGGAATATTATTTGGGGGTCCAGCCATGGAGAAGAGTTTAGACACTAGGATAAGATAAGGAACACACCCATTATAAAGAAATCACATTAGGATTCTCTTTTTAAGCTGTTCCTTAAAACACTAGTGCTTAGGAAATCTATTGGAGGCAGAAGCAGTCAAGGGTAGCCTAGGGTTAGGGTTAGGCTTAGGGTTAGGGTTAGGGTACGGCTTAGGTTACGGGTTCGGGGAGGGGTGCGGGTACGGCGTAGGGTATGGGTTAGGGTTAGTGTTAGGGTTAGGGCTCGGTTTAGGGTACGGGTTAGGATTAGGGTACGTGTTAGGGTTAGGGTAGGGGTTAGGGTTAGGGTACGCGTTAGGATTAGGGTAGTTATTAAACCTATCCCACTCTCTAGATACCCCTTAGCACGTAAAGGAATATTATTTGAGGGTCCAGCCATGGAGAAGAGTTTAGACACTAGGATAAGATAAGGAACACACCCATTATAAAGAAATCACATTAGGATTCTCTTTTTAAGCTGTTCCTTAAAACACTAGTGCTTAGGAAATCTATTGGAGGCAGAAGCAGTCAAGGGTAGCGTAGGGTTAGGGTTAGGCTTAGGGTTAGGCTTAGGGTACGGCTTAGGGTACGGGTTCGGGGAGGGTTTCGGGTACGGCGTAGGGTATGGGTTAGGGTTAGGGTTAGGGTTAGTGTTAGGGTTAGGGCTCGGTTTAGGGTACGGTTAGGATTAGGGTACGTGTTAGGTTTAGGGTAGGGGTTAGGGTTAGGGTACGCGTTAGGGTTAGGGTAGTTAGTAAACCTATCCCACTCTCTAGATACCCCTTAGCACGTAAAGGAATATTATTTGAGGGTCCAGCCATGGAGAAGAGTTTAGACACTAGGATAAGATAAGGAACACACCCATTATAAAGAAATCACATTAGGATTCTCTTTTTAAGCTGTTGCTTAAAACACTAGTGCTTAGGAAATCTATTGGAGGCAGAAGCAGTCAAGGGTAGCCTAGGGTTAGGGTTAGGCTTAGGGTTAGGCTTAGGGTACGGCTTGGGGTACGGGTTTGTGGAGGGGTTCGGGTACGGCGTAGGGTATGGGTTAGGGTTAGGGTTAGTGTTAGTGTTAGGGTTAGGGCTCGGTTTAGGGTACGGGTTAGGATTAGGGTACGTGTTAGTGTTAGGGTAGGGGTTAGGGTTAGAGTACGCATTAGGGTTACGGTAGTTATTAAACCTATCCCACTCTCTAGATACCCCTTAGCACGTAAGGCAATATTATTTGGGGGTGCAGCCATGGAGAAGAGTTTAGACACTAGGATAAGATAAGGAACACACCCATTATAAAGAAATCACATTAGGATTCTCTTTTTAAGCTGTTTCTTAAAACACTAGTGCTTAGGAAATCTATTGGAGGCAGAAGCAGTCAAGGGTAGCCTAGGGTTAGGGTTAGGCTTAGGGTTAGGCTTAGGGTACGGCTTAGGGTACGGGTTCGGGGAGGGGTTCGGGTACGGCGTAGGGTATGGGTTAGGGTTAGGTTTAGGGTTAGTGTTAGGGTTAGGGCTCGGTTTAGGGTACGGGTTAGGATTAGGATACGAGTTAGGGTTAGGGTAGGGGTTAGGGTTAGGGTACGCGTTAGGGTTAGGGTAGTTAGTAAACCTATCCCACTCTCTAGAAACCCCTTAGCACGTAAAGGAATATTATTTGGGGGTCCAGCCATGGAGAAGAGTTTAGACACTAGGATAAGATAAGGAACACACCCATTATAAAGAAATCACATTAGGATTCTCTTTTTAAGCTGTTCCTTCAAACACTAGTGCTTAGGAAATCTATTGGAGGCAGAAGCAGTCAAGGGCAGCCTAGGGTTAGGGTTAGGCTTAGGGTTAGGCTTAGGGTACGGCTTAGGGTTCGGGTTCGGGGAGGGGTTCGGGTACGGCGTAGGGTATGGGTTAGTGTTAGGGTTAGGGTTAGTGTTAGGGTTAGGGCTCGGTTTAGGGTACGGGTTAGGATTAGGGTACGTGTTAGGGTTAGGGTAGGGGTTAGGGTTAGGGTACGCGTTAGGGTTAGGGTAGTTATTAAACCTATCCCACTCTCTAGATACCCCTTAGCACGTAAAGGAATATTATTTGGGGGTCCAGCCATGGAGAAGAGTTTAGACACTAGGATAAGATAAGAAACACACCCATTGTAAAGAAATCACATTAGGATTCTCTTTTTAAGCTGTCCCTTAAAACACTAGTGCTTAGGAAATCTATTGGAGGCAGAAGCAGTCAAGGGTAGCCTAGGGTTAGGGTTAGGCTTAGGGTTAGGCTTAGGGTACGGCTTAGGGTACGGGTTCGGGGAGGGGTTCGGGTACGGCATAGGGTATGGGTTAGGGTTAGGGTTAGGGCTAGTGTTAGGGTTAGGGCTCGGTTTAGGGTACGGGTTAGGATTAGGGTACGTGTTAGGGTTAGGGTAGGGGTTAGGGTTAGGGTACGCGTTAGGGTTAGGGTAGTTAGTAAACCTATCCCACTCTCTAGATACCCCTTAGCACGTAAAGGAATATTATTTGGGGGTCCAGCCATGGAGAAGAGTTTAGACACTAGGATAAGATAAGGAACACACCCATTATAAAGAAATCACATTAGGATTCTCTTTTTCAGCTGTTCCTTAAAACACAAGTGCTTAGGAAATCTATTGGAGGCAGAAGCAGTCAAGGGTAGCCTAGGGTTAGGGTTAGGCTTAGGGTTAGGCTTAGGGTACGGCTTAGGGTACGGGTTCGGGGAGGGGTTCGGGTACGGCGTAGGGTATGGGTTAGGGTTAGGGTTAGTGTTAGGGTTAGGGCTCGGTTTAGGGTACGGGTTAGGATTAGGATACGAGTTAGGGTTAGGGTAGGGGTTAGGGTTAGGGTACGCGTTAGGGTTAGGGTAGTTATTAAACCTATCCCACTCTCTACATACCCCTTAGAACGTAAAGGAATATTATTTGGGGGTCCAGCCATGGAGAAGAGTTTAGACACTAGGATAAGATAAGGAACACACCCATTATAAAGAAATCACATTAGGATTCTCTTTTTAAGCTGTTCCTTAAAACACTAGTGCTTAGGAAATCTATTGGAGGCAGAAGCAGTAAAGGGTAGCCTAGGGTTAGGGTTAGGCTTAGGGTTAGGGTTAGGGTACGGCTGAGGGTACGGGTTCGGGGAGGGCTTCGGGTACGGCGTAGGGTATGGGTTAGGGTTAGGGTTAGGGTTAGTTTTAGCTTTAGAGCTCGGTTTAGGGTACGGGTTAGGATTAGGGTACGTGTTAGGGTAGGGGTTAGTGTTAGGGTACGCGTTAGGGTTAGGGTAGTTATTAAACCTATCCCACTCTCTAGATACCCCTTAGCACGTAAAGGAATATTATTTGGGGGTCCAGCCATGGAGAAGAGTTTAGACACTCGGATAAGATAAGGAACACACCCATTATAAAGAAATCACATTAGGATTCTCTTTTTAAGCTGTTCCTTAAAACACTAGTGCTTAGGAAATCTATTGGAGGCAGAAGCAGTCAAGGGTAGCCTAGGGTTAGGGTTAGGCTTAGGGTTAGGCTTAGGGTACGGGTTAGGCTTAGGGTACGGCTTAGGGTACGGGTTCGGGGAGGGGTTCGGGTACAGTGTAGGGTATGGGTTAGGGTTAGGGTTAGGGTTAGTGTTAGTTTTAGGGCTCGGTTTAGGGTATGGGTTAGGATTAGGGTATGTGTTAGGGTTAGGGTAGGGGTTAGAGTTAGGGTATGCGTTAGGGTTAGGGTAGTTATTAAACCTATCCCACTCTCTAGATACCCCTAAGCACGTAAAGGAATATTATTTGGAGGTCCAGCCATGGAGAAGAATTTAGACACTAGGATAAGATAAGGAACACATCCATTATAAAGAAATCACATTAGGATTCTCTTTTTAAGCTGTTTCTTAAAACACTAGTGCTTAGGACATCTATTGGAGGCAGAAGCAGTCAAGGGTAGCATAGGGTTAGGGTTCGGCTTAGGGTTAGGGTTAGGGTACGGCTTAGGGTACGGGTTCGGGGAGGGGTGCGGGTACGGCGTAGGGTATGGGTTAGTGTTAGGGTTAGTGTTAGGGTTAGGGCTCGGTTTAGGGTACGGGTTAGGATTAGGGTACGTGTTAGGGTTAGGGTAGGGGTTAGGGTTAGGGTACGCGTTAGGGTTAGGGTAGTTAGTAAACCTATCCCACTCTCTAGATACCCCTTAGCACGTAAAGGAATATTATTTGGGGGTCCAGCCATGGAGAAGAGTTTAGACACTAGGATAAGATAAGGAACACACCCATTATAAAGAAATCACATTAGGATTCTCTTTTTAAGCTGTTCCTTAAAACACTAGTGCTTAGGAAATCTATTGGAGGCAGAAGCAGTCAAGGGTAGCCTAGGGTTAGGGTTAGGCTTAGGGTTAGGCTTAGGGTACGGCTTAGGGTACGGGTTCGGGGAGGGGTTCGGGTACGGCGTAGGGTATGGGTTAGGGTTAGGTTTAGGGTTAGTGTTAGGGTTAGGGCTCGGTTTAGGGTACGGGTTAGGATTAGGATACGAGTTAGGGTTAGGGTAGGGGTTAGGGTTAGGGTACGCGTTAGGGTTAGGGTAGTTAGTAAACCTATCCCACTCTCTAGAAACCCCTTAGCACGTAAAGGAATAGTATTTTGGGGTCCAGCCATGGAGAAGAGTTTAGACACTCGGATAAGATAAGGAACACACCCATTATAAAGAAATCACATTAGGATTCTCTTTTTAAGCTGTTCCTTAAAACACTAGTGCTTAGGAAATCTATTGGAGGCAGAAGCAGTCAAGGGTAGCCTAGGGTTAGGGTTAGGCTTAGGGTTAGGCTTAGGGTACGGCTTAGGGTACGGGTTCGGGGAGGGGTTCGGGTACGGCGTAGGGTATGGGTGAGTGTTAGGTTTAGGGTTAGTGTTAGGGTTAGGGCTCGGTTTAGGGTACGGGTAAGGATTAGGGTACGTGTTAGGGTTAGGGTAGGGGTTAGGGTTAGGGTACGCGTTAGGTTTAGGGTAGTTATTAAACCTATCCCACTCTCTAGATCCCCTTAGCACGTAAAGGAATATTATTTGGGGGTCCAGCCATAGAGAAGAGTTTAGACACTAGGATAAGATAAGGAACACACCCATTATAAAGAAATCACATTAGGATTCTCTTTTTCAGCTGTTCCTTAAAACACTAGTGCTTAGGAAATCTATTGGAGGCAGAAGCAGTCAAGGGTAGCCTAGGGTTAGGGTTAGGCTTAGGGTTAGGGTTAGGGTACGGCTTAGGGTACGGGTTCGGGGAGGGGTTCGGGTACGGCGTATGGTATGGGTTAGGGTTAGGGTTAGGGTTAGTGTTAGGGTTAGGGCTCGGTTTAGGGTATGGGTTAGGATTAGGGTACGTGTTAGGGTTAGGGTAGGGGTAAGGGTTAGGGTACGCGTTAGGGTTAGGGTAGTTATTAAACCTATCCCACTCTCTAGATACCCCTTAGCACGTAAAGGAATATTATTTGAGGGTCCAGCCATGGAGAAGAGTTTAGACACTCGGATAAGATAAGGAACACACCCATTATAAAGAAATCACATTAGGATTCTCTTTTTCAGCTGTTCCTTAAAACACTAGTGCTTAGGAAATCTATTGGAGGCAGAAGCAGTCAAGGGTAGCCTAGGGTTAGGGTTAGGCTTAGGGTACGGCTTAGGGTACGGGTTCGGGGAGGGGTTTGTGTACGGCGTAGGGTATGGGTTAGGGTTAGGGTTAGGGTTAGTGTTAGGGTTAGGGCTCGGTTTAGGGTACGGGTTAGGATTAGGGTACGTGTTAGGTTTAGGGTAGGGGTTAGGGTTAGGGTACGCGTTAGGGTTAGGGCCGTTATTAAACCTATCCCACTCTCTAGATACCCCTTAGCACGTAAAGGAATATTATTTGGGGGTCCAGCCATGGAGAAGAGTTTAGACACTAGGATAAGATAAGGAACACACCCATTATAAAGAAATCACATTAGGATTCTCTTTTTCAGCTGTTCCTTAAAACACTACTGCTTAGGAAATCTATTGGAGGCAGAAGCAGTCAAGGGTAGCCTAGGGTTAGGGTTAGGCTTAGGGTTAGGCTTAGGGTACGGCTTAGGGTACGGGTTAGGGGAGGGGTTCAGGTACGGCGTAGGGTATGGGTTAGGGTTAGGGTTAGTGTTAGTTTTAGGGCTCGGTTTAGGGTATGGGTTAGGATTAGTTTATGTGTTAGGGTTAGGGTAGGGGTTAGGGTTAGGGTATGCGTTAGGGTTAGGGTAGTTATTAAACCTATCCCACTCTCTAGATACCCCTTAGCACGTAAAGGAATATTATTTGGGGGTCCAGCCATGGAGAAGAATTTAGACACTAGGATAAGATAAGGAACACACCCATTATAAAGAAATCACATTAGGATTCTCTTTTTAAGCTGTTTCTTAAAACACTAGTGCTTAGGAAATCTATTGGAGGCAGAAGCAGTCAAGGGTAGCATAGGGTTAGGGATAGGCTTAGGGTTAGGGTTAGGGTACGGCTTAGGGTACGGGTTCGGGGAGGGGTGCGTGTACGGCATAGGGTATGGGTTAGGGTTAGGGTTAGGGTTAGTGTTAGGGTTAGGGCTCGGTTTAGGGTACGGGTTAGGATTAGGGTACATGTTAGGGTTAGGGTAGGGGTAAGGGTTAGGGTACGCGTTAGGGTTAGGGTAGTTATTAAACCTATCCCACTCTCTAGATACCCCTTAGCACGTAAAGGAATATTATTTGGGGGTCTAGCCATAGAGAAGAGTTTAGACACTCGGATAAGATAAGGAACACACCCATTATAAAGAAATCACATCAGGATTCTCTTTTTAAGCTGTTCCTTAAAACACTAGTGCTTAGGAAATCTATTGGAGGCAGAAGCAGTCAAGGGTAGCCTAGGGTTAGGGTTAGGCTTAGGGTTAGGGTTAGGGTACGGTTTAGGGTACGGGTTTGGGTACGGCGTAGCGTATGGGTTAGGGTTAGGGTTAGGGTTAGTGTTAGGGTTAGGGCTCGGTTTAGGGTACGGGTTAGGATTAGGGTACGTGTTAGGGTTAGGGTAGGGGTTAGGGTTAGGGTACGCATTAGGGTTAGGGTAGTTATTAAACCTATCCCACTCTCTAGATACCCCTTAGCACGTAAAGGAATATTATTTGGGGGTCCAGCCATGGAGAAGAGTTTAGACACTAGGATAAGATAAGGAACACACCCATTATAAAGAAGTCACATTAGGATTCTCTTTTTCAGCTGTTCCTTAAAACACTAGTGCTTAGGAAATCTATTGGAGGCAGAAGCAGTCAAGGGTAGCCTAGGGTTAGGGTTAGGCTTAGGGTTAGGCTTAGGGTACGGCTTAGGGTACGGGTTCGGGGAGGGGTTCGGGTACGGAGTAGGGTATGGGTTAGGGTTAGGGTTAGGGTTAGTGTTAGGGTTAGGGCTCGGTTTAGGGTATGGGTTAGGATTAGGGTACGTGTTAGGGTTAGGGTAGGGGTAAGGGTTAGGGTACGCGTTAGGGTTAGGGTAGTTATTAAACCTATCCCACTCTCTAGATACCCCTTAGCACGTAAAGGAATATTAT